>NW_017729027.1:46843293-46853529 GCF_001723915.1 Gavialis gangeticus | reverse complement strand
GATAATAAAACTGCACAAGAAAGGATATCTTAATTGATGGAACATCAAGACTGTGCTCGCCGGGTCTCGAGGAGGTGCTCACGTGTCGCCTTGGCACATGCTCCTAATACTGGCTGCTGCGTAAGCTCCAGTGGTCTCAGAAAGACACCATGATCTTCTCAAGAGAAGCCCAGAGACTCTCCTGCCATGACTTTGATTTTTCTTTCAGTAGTGTGCTCCCCTCTCATGATCCCACTTAGGTCAGCTGCACCCCCTGATGGGCATCCATGGGGCTCTGCCTCCTCTACACCCGAGCCCTGCACCAGCCTTCAGGATGGTCTGTTAGCATTGGTGTGGCCTGTCCTCTGGTGATGACTTCCCCTGCTTTCTTCATCGGCTGGGCTGCCATTGACTCCACCCAGTTGCTGTTTCTGCTTCGGGATGTTTGGGCTGTCCCTGCTCTTCCACTGGGTTTTTGGGCTCTAGCCCAGCTGCCTGTGGGGTCTCCCAGCCACTCCTCCCTTAGAGTGCTGACTGCAGACCCGACCCTCACTTCAGGGTCTTTTCAGACAGTCTCCAATGGCAACAAAAAAAAGAAAGAAGAAATTAACAGAAGAATGGGGGGGGCAGGGCTGTGACCCATCCCCACTCACTGTCCCAGCACCATTGGTCCCAGCTTTCCCCCAAGATCGTCCAGGCTCCTTTCTTCGCTCATGGACCTCTCCAGTGGGTCCGCCTCCAGGTCCCTTGTTGATCGCCGGCACTGCCTATGTCCAGCATGGGAAGCACCTCCATCCTCCACTCCCTGCGTGCTCCCCTGGTGTTCTTCCTGGTGCCAGCTTTTATCCCGGCCAGGTGGCATCCCAGGGTGATGTCACCTGCTCATACGGGCACCAGCTGAGAATAAGTGCAGGTCATGAACCACGTGGACACTTTGTGCCGGCACGGCTCGTCCACCTCTCCCTGGACTGAAATCAGTAAGTTTGCCCCGGTTTCAGGGCTCTTCTTGTAGGGGCAGGCTGTCCCCGTCCCGAGTCCTACCATGGGAGGAGTCTCTTGTCTTCCAGTGACTCTCCCCCTGGGACAAAGACCATTAAAAAAGAGAAAGGGTCATTTACATTTGTGGAGTGAAGAGAGATTAGTAGTAATCAGGTAGATAATAATTAGCCATGAAGTCTGTTGACTCAGTCAGCACTGGCTGAATAGAGATGCCTCTGCTTCTTCCAGACAGGTGGTTTTGAAGTCTGGATGGAGTAGGAATCAAAGGGTAGGAGGGGCAACTGTACCACTGCACCCCCTAACATCCACCCTTGTACATTGCCCTTCTACTTGTGTTCTACAAAGTCAGCATCCTCACTGCCTTGGGATAAGATTTCATCAGTAGATGTGTCATTGTCATCCCCAGTTACCTGTGATAGACAGGCTTCAGCACTGAATATGCATTGCCGTCTCATCCTAGACTGCAGAAAAAAAAGAAAAAAAAGATTAATGCTGAATACATATAAATAACAATCAAAGACAAGCCTGTCCACCTATGCCATCACAGAAGAAATTCCACTCTGCCCTATGGCAGTGCAAGTAGCATCCTCTCCTCCTGGGCAAAGAAGCCAGAGACCAGCATCCACTCTTTGCAGGCAAGCCAAATGTGGGTGAATTCTGTTTGGAAAGCAAACATGCAGGGGCTTATTGAGAGCAGGTAAAAGTGGCATGGGGAGTGTCAAATTGGCTTAGCAGTCACGCCCAGAGAGGAGTAGTAGATGGGTCAGTACTGACCTGGAAGGATGTGGGTAGTGGGGTCCTGCGGTGTTCAGTCCTTGGACCTGTACTCTTCAATATCTTCATCAGTGACTTGGATGTGGGTGTGAAGTGTATTCTCTCCAAGTTTGCTGATGATACTAAATTGTGGGGTGAAGTGCACACTCCAGAGGGTAGAGAATGATTGCAGGCAGACCTGGACAGGTTAGAAAAGTGGGCAGTACACAATAGGATGCAGTACAACGAAGACAAGTGCAGAGTGCTGCATGTAGGGTGCAAAAATATCCAGCACACCAACTGGCTAGGAAGTAACCCTCTCAGCAGCACAGAAGCAGAAAGGGAACTCTGATTCATAGCGGACTCCAAGATGAACATGAGTCATCAGTGTGACAAAATCATCAACAAAGCTAACTGCACTTTATCATGCATCAGCAGATGCATGATAAATAGATCCAAGGATGTGATACTTCCCCTCTATGCGGCATTTGTCAGACTGCAGTTGGAGTATTGTGTCCAGCTTTGGGCGCCACACTTCAAGAAGGATATTGATAGACTCAAGAGGGTCCAGAGGAGGGCCACTCGTATAGTGGGCAAGCCATATGAGGGGAGAGTGAAGGACATGGACCTCTTCAGCCTCCACAAGAGAAAGCTGAGAGGTGATTTTGTGGCCGCCTACAAATTCATTAGGGGGACACAGCAAGGGATCAGAGATGCTCTGTTTATCAGGGTGCCTCTTTGGGTAACAAGGAACAATGGTCACAAATTGACAGAGGGCAGATTTAGGCTAGATATCAGGAAAAACTTCTTCATGGTAAGGGTGGCCAGAGTTTGGAATGGGCTTCCAAGGGAGGTGGTGCTCTCCCCTACCTTGGGGGTCTTTAAGAGAAGGCTGGATAAGCATCTGGCTGGGGTCATCTGACCCCAGCACTCTTTCCTGCCTAGGTAGGGGGTCAGACTCGATGATCTTTTGAGGTCCCTTCCGACCCTAGTATCTATGAATCTATGAATAATACTGTTGTAGAAGATTGTAGAAATGGTGTAAATACCTCTATTTATGAATGCCATTTTGACATAATTCTGGCATACAATGCATCTACCACTATATATATTAGATCAACAATGTCTTTGTATAAATACATGGTGCAATTCCATCATATTGAATCATTAGTATAGAGTTACCATAACATGGGAAAACAGTACTTTTTGTGCTTGTCATGTGTCACATATTCATGCGTGTGACGTGGACATGTCTGTCCCAACAACTTGGAATTTTTTCCATTGTAGAAAATGTTACCATTTATGATGAATTAATGTCAACACATATAGGTATGGACTTAGCGCTTTTAAAAAGAATGATTCTGCATGATGGAGTCAAAGAATTACTTCAAACCAATGTTGAAAAGGCAGAACGAATGTATATTGCAGTCATACACAATAATACCAAGATTGTAAAAAATTCTGGACAGAGTAGCAAAGACTGCTCACCACCAGTGGTGGGAGACATAGGAGGGTCTCCTATGGCTACAGGAGTGTGGAACTTCCTGCTCCACCCCATCATCTTCGTTATGATTGGACAAGTATGTTTGGGAATCGTGAGTCTGAGTATGCTGTGGTGGATGTGCAGAATGAAGAGAAGATTGATATATGTGTACAGAATGGTAAGACTGGAAGATCGAATGAGGAGTAAATTGAATGAAGAATCGTTACAGAGGAAAGATATGGATGACGATTATGTGCTGAGGTATGCAGAAATGAATGACAACGTCTAACTGGTTAGATGAATGGTTAAAATTATTTAGAGGTTAATGTCGAGCCAATAAGTGTCCATAGTCCTGGAGGCGAAGTCCCTCTCCAAAATGAGGCACAAGGTTGCCATAATGAATGGACAGAGTAATGACTGAAGAGACATCTGAAACTATGACCCAACCCCTTGTGTTATGCATGGTGATACCTTAAGATGGTGATCCATAAAAGATATTGAGGAAGGAACTGTAATGGTGGAAATCAGGGCTTGGCTCATATAGTTCTGTGTTATAGTTGAGGAAGCAGGTCATCTGATGACCCATGTGTGAACTTATGTGCCCACTTTGACGTGATCCACCTCAATCCCCACCTTTCCTAAGGTGGCGAGTGCAGAAAAGTGCTGTGAGCAGAGCTCTACAGTGCCATGGGCAAAAGCCCTTTAAGAGACCCTGAAAGGGTGGAGCTCTGTGTGTGTGAGGCATGTGTCTGAGGCATGAACGTGTGACTGGAGCTGTTTTGAGGGAAAAGAGAGAGACTGAGAAAGGTTGTGTGCATCTGTGAGAGACTGGGGGACTGAGAGTAAACTGGATTGAAGTGTCTGAGGACAGAATGCCCAGAGTGGAAAAGGGTGAGAGAACTCAGGTGTGAGTGTGTCCGGAGCATGAAGTGCAGGACGCCTGCAGCCTGGGGGACACCCAGCCAGTGAATACATTGCCCCGAAATCTCATGGCCTCAGTGTATCTTCAGCTTGGAACAGGCAGGAATCAGCTTCCTGAGCTTTTCCCCTCAGGTGTGCTGCAGCACTTTAGCAGCAGCTCCCCTGTTTCTTTGTAAATATACTCTTTTCCCAAAGTGGGGTGGCGTGGAAGAGATCTGTGAAAGAAGATCTCTGGACCAGTCAAATAAAACTCTCCTCTCTTATTAATACTGTTTCCCCTCAGACCTTTTTGGGATTTTAGGATTGTTTAGGATTTTTATGTGGTCATTGTTGTTGTTTATTGCTTCTTTGGTGTTGTTTCATTAAGCGTTTAATTGGAACTCAGGCTAGCATCCAGGATTAAGGACAACAAAAAGTCCTTTTTCAAGTACACTGGGAGCAAGAAGAGGGCACCAGGCAATGTAGGGCCTCTGCAAGATGCAAACGGTAATCTTGTGGCTACGCCAGACAAGAAAGCTGATATTTTTAACAGTTTCTTTGCCTCTGTTTTCTTGAACAGGGACCAGGACATCCCACCTACCAGATGTAGGGACAATCTTGGGGATAGCTCTGTCAGGCCTTCAGTTAGCGCAGATGTAGTTAGGGATCTTCTGGAAAGGCTAGACATTTTTAAATCTACAGGTCCAGATGCCCTCCACCCAAGGGTGTTGAGGGAGCTGGCAGGGGTCATCGCGGAGCCCTTGGTCCAGCTGTACAAGCAATCATGGTCATCTGGCCAGCTGCCGGGGGATTTGAAACTGGCTAATGTGGTCCCAATTTTCAAGAAAGGGAGGAGGGAGGACCCAGGTAACTATAGGCCTGTAAGCCTCAACTCAGTGCTTAGGAAGATCTTGGAGAGAATCATCAAGGAGCACATCTGTGGGAGGCCAGCAGGGGAGATCATGCTCAGGGCAATCAGCATGGGTTCATCAAAGGCAGGTCCTGCCTGACCAACCTGATTGCCTTTTATGACCAGGTGACTAAATCCTTGGATGAGGGTGTCACCATGGACACAGTCTTTCTAGACATTAAGAAGGCCTTTGGCACTATCTCTCACCCCATCCTCATCAATAAATTAAGCAACCATGGCACTGATGCCTACACAGTTGGGTGGGTAAAAAATTGGCTGATGGGGCGCACTCAGAGAGTAGGGGTGGATGGGTTGTACTCAACCTGGCGAGATGTGAGTAGTGGGGTACCCCAGGGCTCAGGTCCGCACTGTTTAACATCTTCATCAGCGACTTGGACGAGGGGGTGGAAAGCACGCTGTCCAAGTTTGCTGATGACACTAAGATGTGGGGTGAGGTGGACACACTTGAAGGGAGAGAGAGGCTGCAAATAGATTTAGACAGACTACAAAAGTAGCAGATGAGAATAGGATGGGGTTCAATGTAGACAAATGCAGGGTGCTGCACCTTGGGAGAAGGAATCCACAGCATACATACAGGCTGGGGAGTTCCCCTCTTGAAAGCACAGAGGCGGAAAGGGATCTTGGAATCATCATTATTGCATTACTACATACCTACCAAGGACTGTTATGTTTCATGTTCCTTAATGCCATCAATAGAAAACTTTATTTTTTCACTCTTCTTATCATGTGTCTAAAATCCGATAATTCAGATACTTCTGATAAAGGTTTGGATAAGCATCAAAAACTTCTGGGATCAAATCTGAATTGCAGCCAAAGTCAAATCTGTAAGATTACCCCTCATACAGCTCTGTAGTACCTAGTTTTGCATAATGATCTATTCTTTGAATCCTGCTTCTGTGCACACATTTTTAAATCTTCACATTAGGCTGCCAACCTGTTGGTCTTGAAGTTAAGCAGTGGGATTTTTTATTTCTTGGTGATCTCATTCATCTAAAGTATGTAAAGTTTCCACTGGACTTTAAAAGCAAATAACATCTGGTGCAATCATATTGTGCAAGGTTTTTGGCTGTGGTCATCAGTATGGGAGTCTGCAGTTGATCGGTTCTGTTACTACCTTTAACGGCAAATTTTCAAGAGTATTTCATTTGGTATGGAATAACTCAACCCTAGTCTATCTGTTTAAATACAGTTTGTTATAAGCTTTTTGTAACAGCAAGAAGAAAACATTTATTTAAAATAAAGTGTTTGGATTCTTAATTTTATATTTCATCAGTGTGAAAATGCAAGCTGATGAAAATCCAACAATGCTATCATTTTAATGATAAAGATGTTGTTTAAAAATATTAGCTCTGTATTTGTGCATATAAGATACAAGCCAATGTTGGGAGGAGTTCATGTCTTACCAATTTTGGGGAAATTCAGGGATTGTCTCTTAGGAAGGCACAATCTCTTTTTGCTCCATTGTATAGATGAGGTTCTGCAGGTTAAGTGCACTTTGGGAGATTGCTAGCTTCCCCATTAGACCATTGTGGAGGAAAAAGGGGATCTGGCCCAGATTGCTTGTTTTCCATCTTCTAGTTCTGAGCTCTCCAACTTGTAAGTGGCTGGGGGGGCACACCCCACAGGCTGTACCATCAGGGGCACAAACTGTGGAGGCTGCACTAGTGAGGGTCATAGGCCTGCCACGCTGCATGCCACTGGGCAAGCAGTCTCCTACTCTGTTCACTGTGTGCAGACATGTGGGCAGGTGCTCCTGTACTCTTTTGCACTACATGTGGGCAGGTGCAGACATCTCCACCCACCATCCCAATGCAGCACAGTGACTCGCCTCACTTGAATCTTCTGCAGGATCCCCACTGGCACTTCAGAGGGGCTCAGGGATACCAGCTCTCCTAGCACAGGGAGCTGTGATGTGCTGCACTGCCCCATCCCACTGCAGTGGGATTGGATGAGGCAGCATAAGCCAAGGGAGGGAGAGCTCCAAGGCCCTGGCTGCCCCTGCAGCTGGAACAAGGTGCAGTAACAAACAAGTGGAAACCCAGGGTCCACATGCATCCCATGGGTGGCCAGTTGAACATCCCCACTGTAGTGTCTTTGACTGCTTGTACACATGAGGCCATTAACATGTACATATGACAAAAATGTCACTTTATATGGCTTAATGGCATCACAGTGTATACATGCAAGACTTGGGGGGTTTAAATTACTTTGATCATTGCAAACTAAACTACATTTAGATGTAGTTTAGTTTGCAGTGTTGCAGATTGCATTAATGTAGCTTTCAGCTTGGCCCCCCAACATTGGGAGAGGTGGGCAGGCTCCACAGAAAAAAGGGATCAGGCCCCTCACCACTTCTGCTTGAAAACAGGGTCCGCCTCCACCTCAGGAGCCAGGAGCAGGGAGGAGAGGAGGGATCTAGGCACACGTGTCCCACACACACGTGTGCCCTCTTACCTGACATGAGGCAGAGGTGGACTCACCAGCAGTGGAACTAACAGCAGGGGCAGAATCAGCTAATCCACCAAAGGTAAGTGGGGCAGAGGGATCAGACACATCTGAGCCAGATCTGGTGGGGAAGCTGCCGGGATCCATTTTAGCTGAGACGGTAGGGAGCCAAGCTCCTGAGCCGTGCCATGTGAATAGAGCGAGCAAACAGGCGCACTCTCTAAGACCACACTGGCGTTTGCACCGGTGGGCAGGCAGGAAGGGCCAGGAGGGAGACTCCTGCTAGGGTAGGGCGAAGGCACTGAACTAAACTATAAATAAACAGCAACTTATACAATGGTGTTGATGCGCAGTGCTGCTAGGGCCCCTGCCCAGGGGGCGTAGCCTACCCGGGGCTTGTCTGAGGCCTCCACCCAGACAGAGCCCATGGGGGAGTTGGTGTCTCCCTGTCCCCCCAGCCTGTGGGGGATGCCCAGCAAGGCCTGGGGGGGCAGGGATTGGGGACCCCCACACCTGTCCTGCAGGCGCCCGCCTTAGGGCCCTGGAGGCGCAGGTGAGGGAGCTCCAGGAGGAGGTTAGCAGACTGAGGGGAATCAGGGACGTGGAGGATGAAATTGATGGTTATTTCCTTTCCCTGCAGGGCCATGCACCCAAGGAAGAAGTACCCTGGGAGGTGCCCTCCACTACAGAGTGGCAGACAGTCACCTCCAGAACCAGGGCTGCTTGCAGCAAAGGAGTACCAGTTCCTCCAGTCTGGCTAGAAAACAGGCACGAGGCCCTGGGAACACTAGAGGAGAAGGAAGGAGAGGAGGCAACTGGAGGGGAGGCAACTCCACACTCCGAACAGGCCAAAGGAGCTAAGCAGTCCTTGAGGAGGAAGCGTTGAGTGATCATCATAGGCGACTCCATTCTGAGAGGTACAGAGGGCCCCATCTGTCGCCAGGACCCCTCAACACGCGAGGTCTACTGCCTACCCGGAGCAAAGATTCAGGACATGATGGGGATGATCCAGTCCATGATCCAGCCCACCGATTACTACCCCATGGTCCTAATCCATGTGGGTATTAATGAAGCGGCCAGGAGAAGCCCTGATCATCTGATGGCAGACTACCACGCTCTGGGGGACATGCTGAGGGAGATAGGTGCACAGGTGGTATTCTCTTCTGTCCTACCAGTGAGTGGACATGGAAGATGACATGAGACCTCCATCACAGAGACCAACTGGCGGCTTCGGAAATGGTGTCTTGAGGCAGGCTTTGGCTTCCTAGACAACGACCTGCACATCACAATGGGAGACATGCTCAGGTGGGATGGGCTTCACCTTTCCCCCAAAGGTAAGCGTGTGTTCTCTTCTAGGTTGGCGGATCCCCTCTGGTGGGCTTTAAACTAGGCTCATTGGGGGAAGGGGAAGATGAGGGCGGATGAAGCCTTGGACCACTAAACTAAGCGGCACTCACAAGTACAGCCCAGCCTAGACCGACGAGCAGAACAAATACCCAGGTAAGCAACAGGGGCCAGGGCAATGCTGAGATTAGGGGGCCAGTGCACACATCTTCAGGAGGCCTCAAATGCCTCTACATAAATGCTTGTAGTATGGGAAACAAGCAGGAGGAACTTACCCTCCTGCTAGCTGACACCAAGCCAGGCATAGTGGGGCTCACAGAAACGTGGTGGGACCCAACACATGACTGGGTGGTGAATATCAAGGGCTATAGGCTGTACAGGAAGGACAGAATGGAGGAAAGGTGGGGGTGTGGTGTTCTACATCAAGGAGGAATACACATCGTCATCAAGTAGCACAGGGTCAGAGGAGGGGCACACTGAAGTGCTCTTGGTTAGAATACAAGGCAGTTGAGGGGAAAGGGACTTAACAGTGGGGGTCTACTACACACCACCCAACCACGGGGAAGAGCTAGACCAGGAATTCTTAAGTCAGCTCACACAGGTAGTTAGGTCAAAAGACGTGGTCATCATGGGTGACCTGAACTTTCCAGATATCTGCTGGGAAGAGCAGTCAGCCAGGTCTGACTGCTCACGTAGGTTCCTAGCCAAAATGCAGGACCTCCATCTAACCCAGAGATGCACAGCACCACCAGGGGAGACGCCCTGTTGGACCTGGTGCTGGCCACAGGCGACAACCTAGTGAGGGGGCTACGGGTGCTCGACCACCTGGACAACAGCAATCATCACCTGCTGTAATTCACCATCCAGCGCAAGGTGGCAAAGGCCTGCAGCAAGGCAGCAGCCCTAGAATTCAGGAGGGCAGACTTCAATGAGCTAAGGAGAATAGTCAGGGAGGCACTGAGGTCCCAGAGGGGAAGGGAGCCAGGTGTCCGAGAAGAGTGGTCGCTTCTTAAGGAGACGATCCTTCAAGCCCAAAGGGAGGTAATCCAAACACGGATCAAAGGGGGAAGGAGGGCACAAAAGCCCTCCATGGCTCACCAAAAGCATACGGGAATGTCTCCTAGCTAAAAGGGAGGCGTACACCCAATGGAAGGGAGGAGCCATCAGCAGGGAGGACTATACTGCGGTTACTTGGGGCTGCAGGGGGGCAGTCAGGAAGGCCAAGGCAGGGATGGAATTGGGACTAGCTACCCGGATCAAGGACAACAAGAAATCCTTTTTGAAATACATAGGGGCAAAAAGAAGGTACCGGGTAATGTGGGGCCCCTGCAAGACACGCTAGGAAATCTGGTCGCCACACCAGGCGACAAAGCTAACCTATTTAACAACTTCTTTGCCTCCA
>NW_017729027.1:46837968-46838293 GCF_001723915.1 Gavialis gangeticus | reverse complement strand
GCCACACCAGGCGACAAAGCTAACCTATTTAACAACTTCTTTGCCTCCATTTTCCTAAGCAGGGACCGGATCAGCCCCCACACTGGGACCCCCTCAGGCCCCATGGGAGGCACACCCAGGCCAAGGGTCAGTGAGGATCTAGTCAGGGAACTTCTGGAGGGACTGGACATATTTAAATCAGCTGGTCCTGATGATCTCCACCCCAGAGTGCTGAGGGAATAAGCTAAGGTCATTGCAGGACCCCTGACACAGCTTTATGAGCACTCATGGTGTGGTGCCAGAAGACTGGAAGAGGGCCAATGTGGTTCCAATCTTCAGAAAAGGG
>NW_017729027.1:46819728-46824056 GCF_001723915.1 Gavialis gangeticus | reverse complement strand
ATCCTCCTGGTGTGGCAGTCTATAGTAGACCCCAACTACCAAGTCCCTTTCCCCCCAACCCCCTTGCATCCTGCCCACAGTACCTTAGTTTGGCCCTCCTCTGATCCCATCTTGATTATAGAGGAGGTATATTGTTCCTTAACATAGAGAGCAACACCCCCCCACACACTTTTTTTGCCGACTCTATCCCATCTGTACAACTTGTAACCCTCAATGCCTACTGCCCAGTCATGAGTATGGTCCCACTGGGTTTTAGTTAGTCCAACCAGGTTGAAGTTGTGTTTGCAAGCAGGGTGCAAGTTTCTCCTGCTTGTTTCCCATGCTTCTAGCATTAGTGTAGAAACATTTAACCCCACCCCCCTGATGGGTACCCTTGTACCCTGTCCTGTTGTTTATTGGGCCCCTTAGTGCTTACCTGGGCTGATCCAGTGCATTGCTCATGACTTGCTGATCCTAGGCTCTCCTTATCCGCTGCTTCCCCATCCCCCAATGAACCTAGTTTAAAGCCCTTTAGAGGATATCATTCAACCTGTAAAAGAACAGACTCTTACTTCTAGAAGAGAAATGAAAACCATCTTGTTCCAGGATGCCTCTCTCATGGAAGTGCGGATCATGGCTGTAGAAGCCAAAACCCGCATGATGGTACCAACTCTGGAGCCACAGGTCGACTTCCCTAATGCAGGCGTCTTGATGCTGAAGGTGACTGCTGACCAGAAGGATAGATGAGAAGGCCACCTGTGCCCTGCCTTCCTGAGCCTGGACCCCAGAGCCCTGTAGTCACTCATGATGTGGTCCGGACTACTCCTGGCTGCATCTTGCATGCCCACATGGATGAGGACCATTGGATAGCAATCAGAGGGCTGGATGAGGTCAGGAATCCTTGCAGTAGTGTCCTGGATCTTGGCTCTGGGTAGACAGCAAAACTCCCGTGCCATGGGATCCAGTCAGTAGATAGGCCCCTCCATGCCTCTCAGGAGGGAGCCATTCACCATGATGACCTGCCATCTCTTCCTCCGGCAGCTCAGTTATCACTCAGCCTGCCTGGTGTTTTTTGCGGACATGTTTTCCCCTGCAACTTCCTCTGTTGCATCATTCTCCAGTGCTGCCAGGGTTTCGTATCTGTTCCCCTGTTAGCTTGGGGAAACAGTCACAGCCACACGCTGTTTAGCTCTGGAGGTGACCATCTTCCATTCAGATGTCCTGGGACTCTCCCATGATATCTCTGTGCTAGGTGTCTGGTCCTGCAGAGAATGAAAGTATTCATCAGTCTTATCCTCTGCAGCCCTGATCCCCAGAGCCTGCTCACCTCTGCCTGGAGTTCCCTCACATGCCCCTCCAGGGCTTCAATCTGGGCACATGTGGGACAGGCAAGGGAACCTGTGGCCCCCATGCTACCCCCAGGCCTCAGAGGTCCCACCAGGCAACCCCCCCACAGACAGGGGGCCAGGGCACTGCTGACCCATCCAAAGGGGCCTGTCTGGGTGGAGGCCTCACAGGAGCTCCAGGCTGGAGGCAGCAGCAGAGCAGGGTCCCTGGCTGCGCTCTGTGTCGCAACCACCATAGTAGCCCCCCTCCTCATTCACTTACCTGAAGTCTCTGTCAGAAGCTCCCATGTACTCCTACATGGTACATACTCCTACGCACGAACTGGCCTGCAAACTGCTCCCCTGTTGGCAGTCCATGTTCACTGGCTCCCTGGTCACAGGCTCCCTGGTTGCCTGGGGAGTCTCCTTTTATACCCTTACGTTATGTTACAAGAGGAATGTATGTGTAAAAAATGTCTACTGAGTATTGACGAGAGTTGCAGTGCCATGAGACTGATGCAGAATACAAGGTTAGCAAAGTAATGAGGTTATTGAAGCACTTTCCCTTCACTATCCACAACTGAGCCAAAACTTTATTTCCTTGGCTTCCTAGTTAAAACTTTTAAACTAACATGTATGTCTTCCTTACTACATCTAGTGTCTGCAGATCTCAAAAGCAGGTTGAGTGGACCAGTTGTGAAAGTATAATCTCAGAAGGAAAACTCATAAGTCATTTAAACCAGTAGTCAGGCCAACCGACAGCTCCGGAGTCCAAACCACCAAGTCCAAACTGAGTAATGTGCTCACTGCGAGCAGTCACGTCACATGATGTGATGACTATGGAAGCTGATCACCGTGTGCTTGTGCAAAGGTTCAAGGAAATGCATATTAATTTCTGAAGAGCTGCATGTGGCTCTGGAGCCACAGGTTGGCCACCCCTCCTGTAGATCAATTTGGTTGCGTCAAACACAGTGGTGCTTATTGGCCTTTACTAATCTTTAGTTTTAAAATTAGTACTGTAATTATTGCAAAAATGAAGATAAGAGACATTTCTTGTGACTACTTTGTTAAAAGTCTAATAGGAAAGATTAGGCTGATTTCCCTACCATAGCTCTTTGGTGAATGCCTTTAATATTTTACTATTTAGTCTCTTAAAAATACTTTTTTCCTTCATATGGTACTAGATTATAGCAGATATTAGATTTGTTTTCAGTTTTTCCTGGGAAAAGTTTCCACATGCTCCTCTAAAAGATCTTCCATCACTCCCTTTCTTGATTTCAGATTACACAAGTTGAGTGTGGTTGTCACAAATGAAGTGTAAACATTTCCAGAAGAAAAATCTGGTTAGATGTTTTTGTTTAAATGGCTCTCCATCTCCTTCCTTAGTCTTCTCTCCTGAAAGTTCATATCATGGGCCTACTTAGACAATACTGCCAAACCTCCAGCCAAAGAAAGCCTGTCAGGTCAAGGTGAGCCCCATATCCCCAGGGGAAGGTGTTTTCCTTAACAGTTATGTTTAAGTGCCACTTGGAGTGGTGATACCAGCTACTTCATGCAGGACTCATTAGAGCCATTTTAGAGGAATAAGATGTCTGTGTGACACCATGTGATGATCTTTTTTCATGTTTTTCAGGAGGAGATCACCAGCCACTGTTTCTCCCTTGTTATCTCACCATACCAAACCTCGAAATTAAGATAAGGAAATTTAGAGCAACTAGTGAGGAAAGCATCATACATCAAATCCTTATAGGGAAGGATATTGAAAATAGTTCTGGTGAGGGCAGAGCCTGGGCTTTAAACTATTTTTTACATATCCCCTGTAACCAGAATGTAATCAAAGGCTAAAAGAGAACATTTTCATCCAAATACTCTCAGTGTATTGCTGGAAGATGTGGACACTGACTCATACATAATAATTGCTCAAGATATTCTGAAAAATAATCCAGAAGTTAGAGGGCCAAAAGCTCTCTACTCCCTAACTCTAACTATCCAAAATGATCTGAAAGAGATTTATGCAGCCTTCAGGATTAGGCCTGTGCAAGGGGCAAAATGTACCATTGCATGAGGAGTGGCTACTCTTAACTACAATGCCTTCCCTACTTTTTCTTACTCCAGAGATAATTTATTTACTGGAGCTCTTGCCCAGCTGTACCTTACTTCCTCCATCATAATGACTCAGCTGTTCTGTTTCAGATGAGGGAAAGCAGAGCCACAACTTCACCATTCTCTGCTAACTAGCACTAGCTATGATATGACTGGTATGGCAGAAGAAAAGAGGATAGCGTCTAACTCCCCTACATGGGACCACATTACATGGGGCTATAATCTGGTTTTATATAAATATATGGCACTATTAACAAATCCAGGAAGCGTCTTCAAATTTCTTCTGGATTATGCTGCTTCTAGGGACAAAAATATTCTCTTATGTGGGTCTATGTGACTCAGGCACGGGTCTAATGATACATAGTTCAGAGTAGCTTCTTAGTTGCAGATTGACAGGACCATGATGCAATACTTGGCATCTCCTACACTGCTGCAAGAACTTGGATTACCTGCCCTAAAGGCCTATTTGCACTTGGAAGTTTATTGATATTCCAGAATATCACTGGAGCTGGAGCACGACACCCCATGTGGACACTCTTATTTTAGAATAAGAATGGGGTTTTACTGATTTAGCTTAATCCACTGTCAAAGCTAAATCAATACAAACAGCCATACAAGAATTTATATTCAAATAGTGATCCAAGAATAATTATTCTGCATTGTTGTTGTTGTTGTTGTTGTTATATTTAAATTAACATAGTTATTATGGAAAAGTTCTCCTGATAAAAAAAAAACTTCATGCACAGACAAGCTGCAAGTATCTGCAACCTGTATGTATTTTTCTGATAGAAAAAAAATCTTGTGCCAAAGAGATTTAGGAAATATAATAAAAATCCTTTAAAAATGTTGTCCTACACTGCCACTGTTGTGACAAATGTAATCAACCAATCAATCAACCAAATCAACCAACACCACATTTTA
>NW_017729027.1:46806664-46814728 GCF_001723915.1 Gavialis gangeticus | reverse complement strand
CCCTGTTGTGACAAATGTAATCAACCAATCAATCAACCAAATCAACCAACACCACATTTTATTTTTGGAGCCTGAAAAAGTGAAAACAGAACTTATTGCATCATGGAATTACTCACTGAACTGCTTAAATTTTAAATAAAGAGAGATGATTCATGTCTATCTAATGGTAGGAGTAGCACTGTTTAGAACATTGAAATGATATGGTCTTTTATTTCTCTTGCATTAATAAAGAGATTAATCATTGCAGGTATAATTACAACAGTCATTACAACTTTGGTATTGGGAGAGCTAGAAAGCCAATTTAACTGCCTTGCTAAAGAATCTCCAGATGGTACAAAGATGGCGTAGATGGTTTTACAAATGCCTTCCTTCCTATGTCCATGGGGAGTGGCCAAGGGAGAATATATAGTTGGGGTTTGTCTACTGTAGTAATTCCTGGCTGTGTTAATGATCTTCAAGGAGATCTGCAATGCTAAACAGGAGCAGCCTGGAAGCTTGGCTGGATTCTGACAAATCATTGTACATAGGAACAAAAGATGATAGTACAATACATAAGCCAAAAGGTAATAAATAATTACAAAGTGACCATAGCAATCTCTGTCCTCAGTCTGGCCAAAATAGGATTCAGCTCTTCATAACATAAAGATCTGACTACTGTATAACTATTGAGGAATGGTATTATTATTCAATGCATTTTCAGCACCCATAAATACTTCACAGTTTTGGATGCTGAAAACTAACAACATAATTTATAATAAATAATCATGTAAACAGTATGCAAATTTGATCACTTCTACCATTATGCAAAGTATTTCACTACTAAAAAAGCTGTTATGGCCAATAATTCTACCAAACCATTGTGCTTTGATTGGTTGAAAAAAATAGCATAACAACGCGTGAGTGAAAAGGGGAAGAGCTCTGGTAGCTAAGTGGCGGGGTGTGGGAGGTGGGGGGTGAGGAATGGAGATAGGAGGGGGTCACATCACCTGCCCCCTTTTCCCACTGTAACAGAGCACCCTGTGCTCTATTACTATCAGGGACCTGTGCTGCAGCCAGGCAACCCACAGCTGCCTGGGGTGATAATCAAGCAGAGTTGCCTGATTGGGGAACAGGGCCCAGCTGGAGTATAAAAGGGCTGGGTCCCTGAACTGTAGGTACCAGTCTGTGGTTACCAGATGAGGAGGTAGCATCTGGTTGACCTGCTGCCTAGAACATCTCAGAGGTAAGGGCTGGGGCTATGGAGAAGGAGGAGGCCCCTTAGTCCTGGGCATGACCTGAAACTGCATCCTGCCGGGAAGAGTGGCCTGGCCGAGCTACCTGTGGTGGGGTAGTTCCCCAGAAATGCCAGGCCAGTTACCTCCCCAGTGACAGGTGGGTATGGGTGCCTGAAAACCCCAGCCCCCATATACCTGGTGTGTGAAACCTGAGACAGGGGGAGCCCAGGCTCACTATGAGCACTGAGGCAGGGCCCAGGTCAGTGGAGGGAACTGTGGCAGCCCCAGTATCACAGGAGAACCTGGAGTATATTGGGGACCCGGGTGTTGGGCTCCGTAGGGGACGGGGCTTGGAGTCTACTACATATTGTAAGGGGCTTGGAGCCGATAGCGAGAGGGCCTGGGGGCCCAGTAATAGAGAGAGTGGTGGATACTTGGGGATGAGGCTTGGAGCCTGAGGATGGGGCAGAATTGTAGCTGGGGGATGGGGGTGTGGAGCCCAGGGATAAAGCTTAGAGTCGGGAGATGCTTGTGGCCTAAAGACAGGGCCTGGAGCCCAGGGATGGGGTGGGTAGGCCCATAGGTGGGGCTGGGAGCCAGGTTATTAAGGAAATTATGATGAGGCCGGGTGTTAGGCCATGAAGATATGATGAGGCTGAGTGTTAGGCAAGGAAACTTCTATGAGGCATGGGACATGTCAAGAGGAGTTCAGAGCATGTACAGAGGCCCTTGTCATCAGGGTAGGTAAAGGGCAGCCTCCCACCCGATTAACATCTGATAATCGGGAGCATTAAGATATTAAGGTGAGCTGAGTGGGTGGCTAGCCCAGAAGCAAATGGCTGGGCCTACTTTGAGATTGGTCCTGGGATGCCTGCTTGTTACACCCACATACACCATTCACCTTCTATGACACTACTCCAGATCTGAAAGTGTGGAGGGAAAAGCAGATCAGCAGTTAGAGATGCATGTCTGCCAGTGATGCATGGTGCAGGGACAGCAGCTGGCAGAAGAAAAAGGTTGCTCCTAGGAGGGAAAGAAGGAAATGTCAAAGAGTTAACCTTTTTGCCTCCTTTTTTTGCTGCAGGTAATTGGGTTTTAAATGGGCCTTCAACACACATTGGCGGCAAAAAAAGGAAGCAAACCTCCAGCTGCTGCCCCTGCACTGTGGACCATCACAGTCCAAGTCACAGAAATGGCTAGTTCAACCTCTGGTTGAAACCATCCTAATTCAGTATAACCTTGAAATAAACTGTAAAGGCTTGAAACATGCAAACTTCCTGTTGTTTGAAGCTTAACTTGGCATTTCATTCAAGGAGCTGAAAACACTTCATAAGATGAACTAACTTCTCATAACAGTTCACGGAAGTTTACAAATGGGACTGAAGCACAGGCATTATACATGGCTGAGGCAATACAAAGTAGCAGCAGAGCCAAGTTTTCATCATAGTCCAGTTTGCATAACTCTGTCACCCTAGCTCCCCACACTAGGAATAGTTCCCTTCCCTGGCAATAAATGAAAACAGCAGTTTCTATCAGACATAGACAGGAAAAGACTGGGTGGTTTGGCAAGGATGCCTTTGATTTATAAGATGGTTACAAACCTCACTGAAGCTTAGGGGTGTGCTAACAGTCTTCCATTCAGAACCATCAAAAGCATCTTTTCAGTGATAGCTAAAACAAAGGAATCCACCACCTCCGATCCAAACTGAATGCAAATGCAGAAATAAGAAATGAAATTTGTCGGGTTCAGTATCTCTGTATCAAGAGCTGTGAGAAGCAGGTAGAACACAAACAGAATAAAGCACAGACACACATATAATGTGGCCCTGAGAAAAAAGCTGAGAGAGAACTATTTGGGCTAAGCCAGGGGTGGGCAATTATTTGGGCCAGTGGGTCGTATAGGGAGTTTTGGTGAGCTGTTTCAGGCTGGGTCAGCACCTGCAACTCCCCATGCAACAGTTCACCAAAACTCCCTAAGCAGCCTCATCCCATCTGCCTGCGCGGTCCTAGCCAGTGTCCATGGAGACCCTGGAATCACAGGGCAGTGACAGTTGCAGGGCTAAGACCTGGGGCCAAGCTGTAATCCCCTCCCCACATGCCCCTACCCACAAAACCAATGCCTGTCACAGGGTCATGAGAGCAGAGGATCATGGCTCTGCTCCATGATCAGCGAGGATGGGGCTGCAGGTGGGCAGAGAGCAGCATCTAGGAGTGGGACAGGTGGGGCTGGAATTATGGAGCCTTGGCTTCACACTGTCACTGGCCCACGAGTCCAGCCCTGGCCTCGCTTGTGCACCTGTCCCACCCCTGGATGCCACTCCCAGATCCCAGCCCCAGCCCCACCAAGTGGGCAGAGGCATGCAAGCAGCAGACCACAGCTCTGTCCCAGGCCCTGGCCCCGCATTATTACCGCATCATGATCCTGGAATCTCCATGAAGACTGGCCAGGACCCAGGTGGGCTGGGTGGATGGGATGAGGTCACAGCTAGGTGGGGAGCAGTGTCCAGAGCTGGGTCCAGGATTTTAGGGTGGTGACAGTGCAGGGCCAGGGCAGAGCCGCAATCTGTTCCCTGCACATCCCTGTCCACAGAACCAACACCTATCACAGAGATCTGCGAAGAGTGGATCACAGCTTGGCCCCACCCCTTGTGACCTCATCCCATCCCCTGTGATCCCATCCCATGATCCTGGCCTCACCTGCCCATCCCACTCTCAAACACCACTATGCACCTGCCCATGGCCCTATCCCATCTGTGTGGCTGCACGCCCTGCCTGTGTAGGTCCCACCCCCGGCAGTGAGTGTATGGTGGGTGGGTTAGGGTGGCCAGGCAGCAGGGCTGGCTCCAGCAGCAGCAGCAGCCAGAAGGAACTGCCAACGCTGGGGCTGCTGAGAAGTGAGTCCAGCCATCAAGCCACCCCAGCCCTGCTGCACATGCAAGGGACCTGATACACAACAGGCTGCCGCTTGTGCCTGGGCTGGGTGAGACCAAGGGACCCACCACAGGCCAGACAAAATCTCTTGGTGAGCCAGAAACAGCCCACAGGCTGTATTTTGACCAACCCTGGGCTAAGTTCTGGGTCAAAACCCCCAGCATAGTGAATGAGGAAATTACTTCTTTTTTTTTAACTTTATGCTTTTAGGCAACACTGTGACAATAAAATGGATTTTATTCAAGCCATAAGTGACTGTCATCAGTTTTTCCTCCCAATGGAAACAACCCATAAAGCCCCACATATTTTCTAAGTGCTTGTCTAAAAATGGGTAAAAGTACAATATCTGGTCTGTCAAGTCTATCTGGTCTGCTACTGTCTATCTTAGGCATTTAAGAGGTGCCTATCTGTTAGGAATGTAAGAGTATTTAGGCATGCACTCCTTCACCAAAGACTATGATAAGATTCATTGTTAGTCTATCTTGAGCAATAATTAAGTTTCAGTAAATGAAGTCGCTATTGCCTTTTAATCAGCTTTGAAATAATTATCAAACATTTGCTTAAAAACCTCCTAAAATAAGTGGCCATTGATTACTATCAGTAAATAACATTAACAATTAATGATTGATAAACTAATGATACTGAAAGACAATAGATTCCTTCTGCCACTCCTTCACTTCTTTCTAAAGGTCTCTCTAACTCCTCATATATTGCACAGTGTATTTCAGCATACGTGAGGGAAACATTCTAGTCCTACATTTTACTGTTCTTCTATAGCAGTGGTTCTCAACCTTTTTAGGCTTGAAGCACCCCTCAGTAGACTTAAAGAACTCCTTGGAAAATGCCAGCTCTTTGTTTTCATTCATTTTTTACTACAAAAAATAGAACTATTCTTCTGTTGCAAAGAGCTCAGAAAGACTACAACAGGTCAGACTGTTTTTAACACTAAGGATCTCTGTTTGAAATCTTTGAGTTCACCTTTCGAATCATGTTTGTACACTCAACACTGCTGATATTGAATGGCACCCTACAGAACTCTTGAAAAGATCTCAGGGCACCTCAGGGTGCTGTGGCACCCTGGTTGAGAATCACTATTCTATATTAAGATCGCAAGTGGTAGAAAATGGGAACCAGAAGGTTATAAAGGATCAGATTCTAATCTCCATTATACCAACACAAATTTCTGCTAACTTTTGTGTAGTTACTTCAGATTAACACTAGTCTAATTGTCATTATCAGTGATACTGATACTTATATGAGTAATGCATATTAATTATTCATAGACATTAGGGCTGGAAGGGACCTTGGAAGATCATCAAGTCCAGCCCCCTGCCCCAGGGGCAGGAAGTCAGCAGGGGTCGTAGGATCCCAGCAAGATAAACATCCAAATGTCTCTTGAAGGCATTCAAAGTAGGTGTTTGCACCACCTCTGGAGGAAGTCTATTCCAAATCTTGGGGGCTTGGATAGTAAAGTTCTTCCTTATGTCCAGCCTGAAATGGTGTTGGAGGAATCTGTGACTGTTCAACCTTGTTATCCCTTGGGGCACTCTGGTAAACAGACATTCCACCAGATCCTGGTGAGCACCCCTGATAAACTTACAGGTGGCCACCAGATCACCCCTGAACCAACACTTTTCCAGGCTGAAGAGTCCCATGGCTTTCAACCTCTCTTCGTAAGGTCTGTTTTCCTGACCTTTGATCATGCACGTGGCTCTCCTCTGCACCCTCTCAAGCTTCTCCACATCCTTTTTGAATTGTGGAGCCCAAAACCATATACGGTACTCCAGCTGTGGCCTCACCAAAGCTGAGTACAATGGGAGAATGATGTCCTGAGATTTGCTGGAGAAGCATCTATGGATGCAAGCCAGCAGTTTGCTCACCTTACTAGCTGCAGCATCACATTGAAGCCTCATGCTCGAAGCCTCATGTTCATCTTGTGGTAAGTCATGACCCCCAAGTCCCTTTCATGTCATCCTGGTGTGAAATGGCCAGTGCTGTCCCTCAGGGGTCCATGCTTGGACCAGTGCTTTTCAACATTTTTATTAATGATTTTGATGGGGGAGTGAAAAGCTCACTGGCCAAGTTCAAGGACGACACCAAGTTATGGGGCAGTGTGGCCACACCAGAAGATAAGTTGCAGATACAGGCAAACCTGGACAGGCTCAAGAGTTGGGCAGACTGGAACCAAATGAAATTTAACACTTCCACGTGTAAGGTGCTCTATCTGGGGGCAAACAACCCTCAACATACATACAGGCTCAGCTTGACTTGCATCATGGCCGAAAGGGGCCTAGAGGTAATGATTGACTATTACATGAATAGGAGCTGTCAGTGTGAGGCGGTGGTCAGCTGGGCAAATAACATGCTGGCATGCATCAACCGATGCATTTAATGTAAAACTGAGGAAGTGATACTCCCACTGTACTCAGCAATCGTGAGACCCCAGTTGGAGTACTGCGTCCAGTTCTGGGTACCGCACTTCAATAAGGACATGGAAAAACTTGAGAGGGTCCAGAAAAGAGCCACCCATATGATCAGGGACTTGCAAGGCAAGCCATACAAGGAAAGGCCTAAAGAGAAGAAGGTTGAGAGGGGACTTGATAACAGCTTACTGCTGTATCAGAGGAGTGCATCAGGAGCTCGGTGAGCAACTGTTCACTAGGGCACCCCTGGGGAAGACCGAAACCAATGGATACAAACTCCTAGAAGGCTGCTTCAGGATCAATACCAGAAAAAGCTCCTTCACAGTCGGGGTGTCCAGACTGTGGAATAAACTCCCTCCAGAGGTGGTGCAGTCACTTACCCTGAGGGTTTTCAAGAGGAGACTTCACAGTCACCTCACTGGACCCAGCTGTATTCCTGCCTAGAGCAGGGGGACTGGACCCGATGATCTGCAAGGCCTCTTCCAGCCCCTAACAATCTATGAATCTATGAATCCATAGTGCTAGCCAGCATAGCACTGCCGAGCCTATAAGTAGGCTGCAGATTTTTAATCCGAAGGTGAAGCACCTTGCATTTTTCAGTGTTAAACACCGTCAGGTTCTTGTCTGCCCATTTCCTGAGCCTGTCAAGGTCAGCCTGGATCACGCTCCCGTCCTCAGGTGTGGACACTTTATCGCAGAGTTTGGTGTCGTTAGCGAACTTGGCCAGTCCACTTCTGACACCAATGTCCACATCATTGATGAAGATGTTGAATAGTATAGGCCCAAGGGGGCACCCCACTGGTCACAGGGTTCCACGGCAATTGACTTCCATCAACCACCACCCTCTGGGTCACAAAGGAGTTAATCTTGTTTTTCATGACTGTGATAGGCACTTGCTCTGCCACCTAGGGAGGAAGCGATCTTGAGCCTACTTATCGATCACAACTTTGGTGTTTCTGGTAGCACCTACTCCCCTACAATCCACCCTTTTCCACTTGGCCACATATGTAGATCCAGGCTGCATCTTGACATACTCACAAATTGTTTGATGTGATGGCTGGATGAAGCACAGATGTCACAGGAATCTCCCTATTGTCCTGCCACTCTTTGAGAAAAAATGCTAACACAAAACAATTTAACTCAACATAGTTTCATAGTTTCTAGGGTCGGAAGGGACCTGAGTAGATCATCTAGTCCAACCCCCTGCCATGGCAGGAAAGATTACTGGGGTCAAACGACCCCAGAAAGGTGTTCGTCTAACCTCCTCTTAAAGACCTCCAGGGTAGGAGCCAGCAGCACTTCTCTTGGAAGTTGGTTCCAGATCCTAGCCACCCTGACCGTGAAGTAGCGCCTCCTGATATCTAGCCTAAATCTACTCTCTGCCAGCTTGTGACCGTTATTCCTAGTCACTCCTGGCAGTGCTTGGGGAAACAGGGACTTCCCCAGTGCCTGCTGATCCCCCCTAACTAGTTTGTAACAGGCCACTAGATCCCCCC
>NW_017729027.1:46803920-46806213 GCF_001723915.1 Gavialis gangeticus | reverse complement strand
GCCCTCCAGCCAGTTGGCGACCCAATTGACTGTGTGGGTGTCGACACCACAGTCCCCCAGTTTCTTAATGAGAACAGGGTGAGAGACAGTGTTGAAGGCCTTCCGAAAGTCCAGGAAGACTATGTCCAGTGTTACCCCTGCATCTAATGATTTGGTGATCTGATCATAGAAGGCCACCAGGTTGGTCTGACAGGACCTGCCACTGATGAACCCGTGTTGGTTGCCCCTAAGCATGAAATCCCCTGCTGGCCCCTTGTGGATGCGTGCCAGAATAATTTTCTCAAACATCTTGCCTAGGATCGAGGTAAGACTAACTGGCCTATAGTTAGTCTTACCTTACATAGTTTAGTTTGAGTGGTGGGCAGGGCAACATTGCCCCCATACTGAGCTGTTCAATCTCAAGCACCAGGGATTAAGGGTCCACTTCCCCAACCCTTTGTCCTCTTTGGGCTACTTGGCCCTTTTTCCCTGGGGCCTTTCCAGATGGCCTGTTGGCTAGGTGTCCCAGGGTCTCAGCGTGTTCCCTGCCAGGTTTCCTCATTCCTCATTCCTCTCCTGCTGGTGCACTTTGGGCACACAGCTGCACTGCAGGGGGGTATAGGCATTGCAGGCTGTCCCTCCAGGACTCACCCTTGTCGGGTATCCTCAGAACCCAGTGAGCCACCCTCTCCCATCCCTGTCTAACCTTCAACACTCTGGGCAGTCCTTCCTCTGTGACCTCAGTGTTGCCTCTGGGCTTCAACCTTCTGCAAGCTGGCAGGCCTCACTGGTTTGTCTAGGTTGCTCATTCTCAACTTGTGGATGCGGCCCTGAGATGGCTGCTGTAGCTGCACCGAGCTCTTCCCTGATGGCCTTCTGGCTGGAATGTGTGTGACTCTCTGTTTTAGCTGTCCCCTGGCTAAGGCAGGCCTGGACTGTTTCCCTGGGCTTGCTGGCTGGCAGAGGAAGTGGAAAGTTGCTTCTGGGGGTGAGGAGTACATCTAGTTCTAGCTGCAGCATCTGGACACTTCTTGAACCGCAGAGTGTCAGCTGCACTGGTAACATCCAGGCACCTGGGCTGCCATGCTGAGGTAAACTAGGTGGGGGCCTGTCACAGTGACTGCAATCTGAATGTTATTGTTTGGAAATTATTACATTGATAGTCACATAATACATGCAGTAAAATAATGTGAGTAATTCAAGCGATTCATTCAAAATGAATGTTCCAAATATGAACAAATGCATAAAAAATTCTCAGACATGGTACTGCATAGAACAACAGTATCATGAAAGAAAACACATCAAATGACCTAGGCAGCATTAAAAAAATATAGGATGAAATCCTGGCACTACTGAAGTGCCATTGCCTTAAATGTGCACAGGATTTTATCTCTAGAATTTACAGTTTTGCCACACTATTACTAGCATAAGTAACTGTATCAAATTCACTTTCTATGTTTCAAAAATGATAGTAATTCATCAAAAAATAATATTCTCAGACTATGTATTAATAGACAGCACTTCCCAATTTTAAAATAATAGAAAGGCATAGTAGAAAGAGAAATGTAATGTAATCAAAACTAAGTCACTGGAATAAAATAAGAGGATTTAAGTGACCTTTTTTAAACATCAACTTTCTTAGCATTTATTCAAATGAAGGCAAATTCAGCAAAAAATATATCACAGTGGTGTCACATAGCTTTTGCTGATACACTACAAGTACTGAAAATAATGAAGTTAAGTGTATTACATATTGAAATAAATAGTTCTCTGCAGATGAATATAAATTTTAATAATCCCAGAGCAAATGCAAATGTTCACAATTATACCTATACAGGTCATTAAACAAATTAATAAAGGGGGATGAATTGTGTTCGTTAACTTGGGGCTACTTGAGCTGCCACTGAAGCAAATTACCAGTCTCCCAATAATTTTAATGGGATGGCCATCCGAGGTGGATTGGCATCTTGCGATCTGTGCTGAAAAAAGGGTAATGTGTAGTAGCACTGGGCAGAAGTTGACAGGGTAATATTACTGTACATTCATACAATCATAGAAGCAGGGTTGAAAGGGACCTTGTAGATCTTCAAGTCCAACCCCCTGCCGGGGCAGGAGAAAAACTGGGCTCAAATGACTCCAGCCAGGTAGGCATCAAGCCTCTTCTTAAAGACCCCCAGGGTAGGAGCCAGCACCATCTCCCTTGGAAGTTGGTTCCAGATCCTAGCCGCCCTAACTGTGAAGTAGTTCTTACAGATGTCTAATCTAAACCTACTCTCCAACAACTTGTGGCCGTTATTCCTTGTTATGCCAGGGG
>NW_017729027.1:46759210-46766061 GCF_001723915.1 Gavialis gangeticus | reverse complement strand
ACTAGCCTCCAGGGGATAAAATCAGCAATTTATGCAAAACATCTTTCAGCAGTTTCACAAGGCCTATATTCTTTGCTTATTTCTCCCTGTCCATATGATTAGAAGATCTGATTATACACAAGCTAAAAGGACAGGCTTTCTTGCTTTCAGAGAGATTAACAGATCTGAGCCAAACAGGAGAGACAGATTATAGTAGCTCATCACAGTAAAGCATTTGGAAAAATCACAGATGTCATTGAGAAATAATGGTATGGAAGTTATGCAAATGTATGCAACCAGCTAATAATTGACCTGAGCTAATCAAAGTATATGGATTCTGCTATGAGAATAATTATTGAAAGTATTCATAAATATCATTTAAACACCCAGAACCAGACTTCAAAGCATTTCAGAACTACTTAAGGAATAGAATTGATTCAGGTTTGTTATTTGCAGCTAGTTTTCAACATTATGTAATGTATGGCAAATATTTGTGACAAGTTGACTAACACAATTAACTCTTTGGTCCTAATGAGCTATCGATATTTGGTTTATTCATTCATTCTAAGCCATGGAATATAGAGGAAAAAGAATCCTGCCATTCAACTTTGACTTTTCACCGAAAGATTATTAGTTTAGCCTACCAAATTTCAGCTGTTCAAGTGTTCATTTAAACTAAAACATACATTTGGTATGCTCCAATTATATTTCTTTCTCCCATTCCATATCTGCCTTCTCTATTTGAGTTGCAAGGGGAAGAAACCATTATCTACTTGTTTGCACCAGTATCTAGCAAAATAGGGCCCTCTGCTTGGGCTTCTTGGAAGTACTGGAACATAAATCATAAATATGGTAGTTCATTCATTATGGGCTGCTATCATCACTCTTTTCAAAAACACCCAACATACTATTTTAACAGCCTTAAGCAGGGAGGATGTTTGTTAAAAAGGGGTGAAAGAAGAATATGACATTAAGAAGAGATGGGGGGCTCAGTAGGTTTCCAGGAACTCCTGAGATGGAAAGAACTACACAGGTCCAGAAGATTGCCAGTTCTATTTAAGAGATTGACCAAAAATTATTTCCAAAGTTGCAAAATTATTATATATAGTACAGTAATTCCTATGCACTCCCACTAGGAACTGAGATCCATTTCTCTAAACTAGTGACTTTCAACCAGTGACTGTCACACCCTGGTGTGCCATTAGACCCTTTTTAGCATGCCCTTTACAGGTTCAATATTAGCACTGTTCTGTGTGCAAACATTTACATGATTCACAAGACAAGCCCACAGATCTCAAACAGGAATTCATCATGTTAAAAACATTTTGACCTATTGTGATTTTTCAGAGTTCTTTGCAACAAAAGAATTGCTTTATTATTTGTTCAGTCAAGAATGAGTGAGAACTAAGAGCTGGCATTTTCCCAGGGGTGCCTTGAGTTTGATAAGAGGTACCCTAAGTCTAAAATGGATGAGAATCACTGTTATAGATACTGAACTAACTCTTAGTTCTGCTCTGAAGAACTTAGATTACAATGATATTATTAGTTATATGGAAGTGACACTTAGGGCGCATCTACATGTGCAATTCATTCAACTGAATAAACTCTGGTGAAGTTCAAGCCAGAGTTTTTTGCTCCCAGGCACTGTGTTTACACGTGCATCTGGGACCACAGCATAGGCAGCGAAAGCCAGGGCTAAGGGGGCTTAGGCCCCCACAAATGCAGGCAGCCTGGGCATGGGCTTCAGGTGTCTGCGGGGAGGGGTGGGGGAAGGGCACACAGACAGAGGAGCAGCCAGAGCCTGCAAGCGGCTGGGAAACCAGCCTGGCCCGGCTGTGCCTGGAGCAGTGTCCAGCTGAGCAGGTAAATGTGTGGACAGGAAAGGGTGTGGGGGAGGAAAGGGATGCAGGAAACAGATTGAGGCCCTTGTGGGGGCAGTGAATGGGGCCCTGGGTTGTGGGATGCTCGCTGCCTGGATGGCTCATCCAGGGGTGCAGGAGCGGGGGGGAGGGGGAAGAGACAGGAACTCACGGCTGCCTCTACCCACAGGACAGGCATAGCTTCCCCTTCATATTTTCTTCCTCCGCCTATGGATCACAGCATGTTAAGCCAGACTGAAGCAGCTCCAGCTGACAGGGGGCCCAGGGGGTCCGCCTGCCAGCCCAGAGCTGCCCCTGCCCTGTTCCAAGTGTTGCAGAGGGGCTGGCCGGGGCACAAGGATGTTTCAGTGTGGAGCTAGTCAGCAGGCAACCCCCATGCTGAAGCACCCTCATGACCCAGCCAGCCCCATCAATGTCTACACATGCATTGCTGCACAATAAAGAACTCTGCATATTTACAGGTACCAATCTGCGGTGGAGTTCATTAATTTCCTGCAGACTAATACGGCTGCACATGTAAATGCTGAGACTTTACTGTAGAGCTAATTATGCAGTTCTTCAGTAAACATCTTTTGTAGATGTTCCCAGTGATATTCGTTATATGGAAGTGACACCTAGAGGTCCCCACAAGCGATTATATATCTGTACCTAGGAACAATGAGTATAGGTATTTAATGAAATGAAGTTTCTTACTTCCAAGAACTTGAACTCCAAGACGACAAGACAGCCAAGGAGTAAAAAAGAAAAAGTATTATTACTCCTACTTCACAGATTGGAAATGGAGGCAACTAATAGTCTCCATACTCAGAAGTAAATCTAAAACTTTAGGTCCTGTCTCCATAAACTATGTCTCTGTTGCTCTTTCCTTTAGTAAAGTAGATTATTTCAGGTTCTTGGCATCTTATCAAGCTTTCAGGGCACAAAGCACGTGCACAGTACAACAAGGATGTGTAGCTCATTCACCCTTGGCAATATTACACAGTTATGTATACACAGATGCATGCATTTAAAATAAATGAAAATTATTTATATTAAAGCTTTCTATGGTACCCAGTGCTGAACAATATAATAATCAGTAACCACTGTTATATGCAAACACTTCATTAACAGAAGAACACTACAATATAAGCATTGGCATATGAGTATTTCAAAGGCTGATAGACTATAAAAATATATATTTTAGTCCAGTTTAAGAAACCAAAATGTCAGATGTGCAGCACAATTTACTTTTTTCATTAAATATCAGGATGGCCACAAAACATGCAACAGCTGCATAATGAAGCCCAATAGCAAATGAAATTCAATACAACCAGATGCAAGGAAATTCACAGTATTTGTTCATTGATCTACCAAATATATTAACATGGTGTTAATGTGTCATGTGTATACATTATAATGTCATCACTTCTGCCTGAAAAAGACCAGAATGATGGTGAAAAATTTGATAGTCAAGGGCCTTTATGGAGCCCCAGAGAGTTTCCTTTTGGGGACCCACAGCAACAATGCCCCTGTAGCATAGATCTGTCATTGTTGATGTGCAGAAAAAGAGGTCAAGCCACAGTCTCATGAAGAATAAGATCATTTCCCATAAACATCTATTTCCTTTCCCATTTTAGGACTCAGGACCAGCAGACTGGTTCAGCATTTTTACCTAGGCCCCAGACTGTTTGTCACCTTGACAATTAGAAAGGTGTTGGCCTTGATAGTTACTGTTGTCATGACAGTCCATTTCTCAAAGTGTTTCTTTGTTTCTGCCAGCATCATTTCTGCTTACCTGAGCTGAACCCAAGCTCATCAGCTTTTCATCCAGACATTTGTTTTTCCCAGTCATTGGGACAGCTTGATAATGGCACCACCCTTCCTAGTTGTAAAAAAAAAAATGTGTAGCTTGTTGTCAGCAGTTATTGTTGGCATCCAAACTATAACATCTTGATATTCCCCTTGGTGGTTTAACATAGAAGTGAGAGATATTCAAAATCATCAAGCCCTTGCTCATCACAGGTTTCTGGGATTAATCCAAGAAAATCACAGGAGTGAAGACATCTTAATGCTATTTCACTTGCATTTGCATCACCTTTGTCCTACCTGTATTCAGCCAGTGTACTGCTTTTCATCTAGCAGTACATTTTGGCATTAAAGCAGCAGGGTAATGACAGTATTTGCATTTAATGTGAAAGAAGCATTTGCCAGCAATGAAGGTGTGAATGAAGCCAGTTTAATTCAATTCTAGTCATCCCTTCCAGGACTCATAAGTGAGTCAGGGTCATCTTGTGAGGAATGATAATGGAAGCTGCCATTGTGTCTAAAAATGCTAATGTAGATCTCTTTTTTCATGGGTAAAACACAGGGATAGATAGTGCCTTCTTTATTCCATATTATATTTGGAGTCCTGATTACAATGGGTTTAGATTGGGATATGGTAAAATCACATGCTATAACAATTGGTTGAACTTCAGGAGAACTTTCATAAGAAGGCGAGATAGAGGAGACACTACTGAGAATGCTGGATTCTGAAACCTCCAGGTGACAGTCCAGCTTGACCTGGGAAGCTCTGACCTTCAGGGCCTGGGGTTGAGTCCTTACTTTGCAAGGTGTTTGGAATTCACCTAGGTCACTAGCATCAGAAGCCTACCAGGAGCAAGCCTAAAACTTGCTGTCCTCACTTTCCATTCTTCTCCATCCCACTTTCTGTACTGCCTGTAATAACAACCAAATAGAAAAGGAAAGAGAAATTTTGAAGGGTTCCACTCAAGGATCAGGAAGCAAATTCTGCAGTTGTCTTAAGACAATATAAACAGGGAAGGGCAGCTCATTTGGCTCAGGCTAGGTTAGGCTGATTCTCAAGACCAACCTTAAATATTTGTGTAGACACAGTTCAGGGGCACTAGCTAGTCTGGACAAGGTATGCCAAAACCCAGGCCACAGAGTCTTTGCAGTATTGTTGCCCACACTAGCTACATTAATGATTGCTTAGGTAATCACAGGTGTGCTGTAATCACACCTCTAGTTACAGCATAGACAGTGTCTCAGCTAGCACTGGCTTCATTATCATTCATCAGGCTTGAAAGTCATAATATAGTTTACATGCCCAAATTTTGCCTGTTGCTTTGAGGACTTGAACTTTTGAGATTTGGGCCTCTTCAGTACAAGAAAAGGTCAGGCCTGCTGAATACAGCCTTTATCCAAATTCCTCTCAACAAGAGAAAATAATCTCAGATTTAGCCCACCTTTTTGAGAAATAGGTGGAAAGCACCATACCGAAGATCATTGAAATGCACTAATTAGTCTGCTCTCTGGAACAGCTGTAGCTAGTGGATTTGTAGGCATAATGTGTAACATTTTGATTGAATTGTAACCTCTCAGATGAAAATTTAGTCATCTGTATGGACTGCTCAAGGAATGTTTGCTTAGTACACAAGAGCAGAAGCACGTAAAGCAGAAGTTAGGATATGTTAAGGAGGCAACAAAGTTATAAAGGAAATGTTATGTCACCAGTATATGCATCAATTATGTATTTTCACATTGAATACTGTCTAGAACAGTGGCTTAATACAAAATTCATATAGCAAAAAGTTATATGGTTAAATCCCACCTATAATATACATTGTTTGAATGTGAAATATTGGTCTGTTTCCCTTACTTAGCTTTCCTGCTGTAGGTGCAGCAGTAGATAGTCAAATTAATTTTAAGCTGTTAGAATAGGACAGTCAAAGTTCACCTCAGCTAGGTAGAAGGGTGCATATTCTTCCCTTATTCTTCACAGTACTATGTTAATCCACTTTTCTTCAGCAAGATAAGGTCAGTCAAGGCTTCCATGCTTTTTTAGTTGGCAATGAAAAAAAAGACCAATTGAGACAAAGAACAAGTGTAGAAAAGATGGGGATTCTAGAGAGAGGAGATTAAACATTGTTCCAAAAACTTATGAACAGTAAGGAAAAGTGATTTAAAGTTAGAGGGTAATTTGCAAGTAATGTATTTTATAGATTGAAAATATCCCTCGAGGGCTTTTTTGTTTTGTTTGTTTAGATACCTCCTTTTCGTACTTGATATTATCAAAGCAATAAACTAATATCACTAAGGAATGAAAAGTGGAAAATAATTCTCTAGGCAAATTCAGAGCTCTATGCAATCTGTAAGTAAATGGAATGGGTGGGGTGGGGGGAAGGAATCTGAGCTTTTTCATGGAAAATCTTTCATGAGAACCAAATGGTAGATAAATGCTAAGAACTAAGTCAGGCTATTGTTTTCTAGTTAGGTTAAAGTCAAGGATTTGCACAAATCATATGTTACGTAATGACATCCTTCCTCTCACTTCATTATTCACTTTCTTCAGTAATTTGAGTATCAGATCTCTACTCTTGTCCTTGAATGTGCTCTCACTCACAAACATACAAGGCCAGATCTTAGCCCTGATCTGGGCTTTGCATTGCTCCCCTGGTATCAAAAGATCAGAAGGCAGCTAGCTCATACCAGGACAGCCATTGGGGAAATGGTAATTTGGAGCTGGTCTAGCAAACACCAGCTTCTGTACATGTGTCATTGCCAGCTCTGTGCTATCCTTTGATGTATATTAATACATGACCAGAATGACATATTGTACCTTAGGAAACCACCAGATGGCATAATAGTTCCTCAAGGGCTATTACAAGCAAGCAGACTTTGGAATTCTTCGAGTTATTTCCAACCAATGGTAGGCGGTTTTATCCCCTGCACTTTTACTTTTAGTTATGTAATTTAAAACAACAATATTCCTTTCTGTACACTACACATTAGGTCACATCTACACATGCTATTAATACTATAAAGGCTTACTGTGCAGTAAAATACCGTGCAGTAAGCCTTCCTGGGGAGCACATCTACAAATGCTTCCTGTTGGGAATAAATCTGTTCTGAACAGGAGTAGCCTGGTGCAGGGCTGTTCTTACCTCGCTCTGGCCCCCAGCAGCAGCCAGGAGGAGCTCCAGGCTCCCCCAGGTTGCTGACTCCCAGACT
>NW_017729027.1:46755625-46759090 GCF_001723915.1 Gavialis gangeticus | reverse complement strand
CCCAGACTGGCAAGGACCATGGGGCCAGTCCTCATGTATACAGGGCCAGGAGAGCTCTGCCAGTTGCAGCAGCAGCAGTTGTCTCCCTGCCATGTGCACATTGGGAGGGGTCCTGATACCCATGGGGCTGAGAGACAGCTGCTGCTGCACAGCTCTCCTGGCCTTGTACACATGCCCAGCAAGGCGTTCCCAAGCAGCATGGGGCTTGCCAGGAGTTGTCCTGCTTCTGGGGCAGCTCCCAACCAGTGCAGGGCAGGGCGGAGATTTCACCGAGGAGTCTGGGGCTGTCTGGGATCTCTCTCAGAAGAGGGACACCTCCTGGTCAGCCCTCAGCTGCTTGTAGACTTCCCTACCCAGCTGAGAGCTGGCTAGGTGCTGCTTTTGAATTTGAAAAACCCCAGAAGTTGGACAGGTCCCAGCCAGGCCCTGGTTGGATGGGGAAACAGAGTTCCCCAGTGCTGGTGCTGCTCAGCTCCCATATCTTGTGGGGATCTGGGAGCTGACCTGTGCCGGGAAGGGGGTGGAGGGCAGAGAGCTACCCTGTCTGAGTGCTGCTCAAGTCCAGCTCCTCACAGGAGCCAGAGCTGAGCTGTGCTAGGACCAAGGGAGTTGCCATCCCCTGTGGCCCCCTGATATTGCCCTGGGGGCAAATTTGCTCTCAGACAGTATCTACCCATGTGCTATCGTGCAGTATCTACTGCACAGTTAGTCTACTACTTGTATTTACAGGTAGTAGCTAAGTGTGCGGTAGACTGATTCTGTGCAGTAAATGGTGAGCATGTGTAAATGGTGATGCATTACTGTGCAGTAGATTAGTCTGGTCCACAGTAAACCCACTCATGTAGACACACCCAGTAAAGATCAAAAGATTTTATTTTTTTGTGTATTTTGATACTAGCTGGGTACATCTACATATGATATTAAGGCACAGTTTGTGCCAAAGTTCATTGGTCCTGGATGCACCATCTTCACATGTCCCTGGGACCATAGCACATTGAGCTGGGTTAGAGCAGCTCTGGCTGGCAGGGAGTCCCAAGGGTGGGGGGGGTCAACTGGCCAGCCTGAGGCTGTTTCAACCTAGCTCAATGTGTTGGGGTACAAGGGTGCTCCAGTGTGGGGCTAGTCAACCCCTGTGTAGACACTTAGACTTTACTGCAGAGCTAATTAGGCAACTCCACAGTAAACATCTCATGCTGATGCAACTGCTGCCTTCTTCGAAATCAGCAGCGAAGTTACTCTATTACCCTAAATGATAGAACAATAGAATTGAAAGTAAAGAAACAAAACAATTATGGAAATATATATATAAGAACATCCATAACAGAGGGGATTAAAATTACTAATGGAATCATATAATTGTCTATTACTATATTTCTTTCAACTTTCTTAAAACATCTGTTCTTATTGGCTGTTATAGGAGCTAGGATTCTGGATCAAATGAATCACTAATCTCATTCAGTATGGCAATTCTATTGGTCCTGCAAACAAACAAAAAACAAACAAAAAACCTGGTTTTGTAATCAGTGAAGAGGGCTGTTTTTCATGAACTACTGTACTCCAATTCTAGCTCTAAACTTGGTCTTGAGCACATCCTTTAACCTCATTGCCTCATTTTCATTATCTGAAAAATGGGATTATTTCTCACCTGCAGAGCGTCATACATTCAAAAGAAGATTGGACAAATTCATAAAGGATATGTCCATTAGTCAAAATTAAACATAGCAGTGCTAACTATCATCTTAAAAATTAGGACTTTCTGGCTAGAGACCGAAGTTACACAAACTGGTTTAACTGATCAGAAATTGGTTTAAACCTGCAACAGAAGAGAAGTTCAGTGCACATAAACCAGTTTCAAAATGGCTGAAACTGGTATAAAATAAACTGGTTGAATTTAGTATCATACCAGTTTATGAAACTTCTGTCCCACATCGCTTACTGGTTCAAGTTAAATCACAGTCCCTCCCGCATTCCAGCACTTCGAAGCCCTGGTCTGAGCTCTGCTGTCTGCTCCAGAGAGCAGGGCTGGCCCCACCCCATGCTCCCTAGCTGAAGCAGTGAGGGCTCACTGCCCCTGACCAGGTAAACCCTGGCTGGCATCTGGGGCCAGGGACAAGGGTTAAATTTCCCTTCCACAGAGTGCAGAGCTGCCCTGCCCTGCTAAACTTACTGCTGGCTGTGACTGTGGGTTACAAGTTCCAGAGGCACCTGGAAGCAGGAAGAGCAAGTGATGAACAACGCTGCAGAGTTGTGCTGCTGTGATTGTTGACTGCAAATCCCAGAGAAAATCAGGGGCAGCAGAAAAAGAAAGTGAACACACAGCATACTCTGGCTACTTGCCAGAGATCTGTGCTGTAGTGCCCCTTGGCTTCATGTGGCTGCATTTCCTAAATCAAAAGTTCAGTTGCTTATTGATTCAATCTTTGCAGCTTAGACTAACCTGCAATGACTGAATCAATTCAGTCTCAGGCCTTTTGACTGTCTATACTTAGCCTCTAAGCCTGTAAATGCTGGCAGCTGTAAAGGGAAGCAGAGAGTGGATCAGTTTGGATAGGCCTTGTTTATATAATGTTTCCCTTAGTGTCTGCTCACTGCTACTGTGCAGAACAGGCTATTAGGTTAGATGGACTTGCGATCTCATTCAGTGCGACTCTCTTACGTTCTTGGGGAATGCTGTGGATAATATTGTTCATATGTGCTTTTGAATTTGAAAAATCCATAACTATTATTCTTTAAAGCTGTGATTAAAGTTGATTACTGAAATGCTTGGACTTTGTAAGAGCACAACTGAATGAAAGTCGCACACAAAAAATATGAATAACTTTTAGGATATCTGTTTTAGACCAGAAAGTCTACCTATATAAAATTTCCAGCTTGAAAATAACAGTGAAAATTCCAGTTTGAAAGTCTGTTTCAGAGACATATTGGACCACTGATTTTTTTAAAACAGAACTCTCCATTAGAATCAGTGGGGAAACTTTGCTTAAAAATTAATGACACAATATGACTCTTGACTAGTGAGGAAGAAGGTGATTACATGCTTAGCTCAGGGGGCATGAGCTAAGGGCATGAGGTTTACTCATTAAAGTGCCATTTGATTAAGCTACCTTTTGGCTAGCTTATTAAGTTACTGTATTTGCAGCATGGTAACAAGAAAGTCACCTGAAAGAGATCAGACAGGCTTAGCTATTTATTCTATTTCTTTGTGGTGGTATCACTCTGAAGCAAGAGGGGAAACACCTATGAAATGATGAGCACTAATATAATGAAGAACTCCTGGAACACTGCACGCATGGGTGTCTGCTGCCTCCTGATACTGGCGGGGTACCAGTGGCTGATTGCTGACCTGGGGCAGGGGGCACCAGCAGCTGATTGCTCAAGTGCTGAAAGTGCCGGTGGCAAACCCAGGAGTGCCACTGGTACTTCTCTCACTGTCCCCACAATCTCCGGGGGGGGGGGGGGGGGGGG
>NW_017729027.1:46754035-46755369 GCF_001723915.1 Gavialis gangeticus | reverse complement strand
GGGGGGGGGACACCAGCCACCACCCCCCCACTCCCTGGCCAATCTCAGCCATGTACCCCCATATGTGTTGCCTATGGCTGCATGATCAAAGACATTTGTCTTTTGAACTACTGTGATATAGGTCATATTTTACAGAACTCATCTGAATCTGAAGATTCGGATTACCATAAAAAGATGCTCTGTAGCTTAGTGGTCTGCAAATAATGACATGGACAGGATGTATATTTAAGGGAAGCTTCTGCTGCTCAAAAATTGATTAACCAGGACTTCCTATTATTATTACTACTACTACTGCTAATCGGTGCTTCCAATTCTTGGCACTGTACGAGTGCACAGCGAGAGACCATCCCTGACCTGACTGTCTATAGACTATAGAGACAATTAGATGAAAGTGAGAGACAGAAACACAGAGAAATCAGTGACTTGCTCAGGGTTGCATATCAGATCACCAACAGAACTGGAGTATTTGATTTAGTGCCCTATCCCACTGGACCACAGGCGGCTGGTAGGGGAGAGCATGGGAGGGCAGGTGCTCCACCAGAGATTGGCCACCGACTTGGCACTGCTCAGTCTGGGGCAGATTTTTTGCCATGCAGGCTGGTGGCATGTTGAGGGTGGAGGGACACTAAGCCATGGGACAGAAGTATAGTGTGAGAGAGAGAAGCAACCACCAGGTTCCAAGGCTCATGGGCAAATCAAAGGTTCAGCAGCCCCAAGGAGCCCAGCAGAGATTCCTCTTACCCAGGTGTGTCGGGAAGGGAGGGGACGAGAATTTCCCGCCAGTATAAAGAAGAGCCCAGGACAGACAGGAAGCAACCACGCAGAACCGGAAAGAGGAAGAGGAGGAGGTGGAGTACGCTAGCACATGCTGCAGGGAACTCTAAAAGCGCCGTTGAGTGCTGGTAGGAGCCTCCGGCAGAGAGCAAAACCCCAGCGGGGTTTCACAACCCAGTTTACTGGCCCCGGTGGGGAGTAGAACTGTTTGTTTACTGGCCGGGAGCTGGCTGAGCCCGGGGGTGAGAAGGGTACCGTAATAACCCTAATAGCGGGGCACTCTTGACTTTCGGGTACCGTAGTACATGTAATAGTGGCAGAAGCCAATAGTATGGACTTAAGCTGTTAAAAAGAAATTGTGGCAAACTCTACAAGAGGCTCTCAGAGAAAGAGAGAGAGCCAATAAAGAAGGACTGACCCCACAAAGGTCAGTTTTGGTTCAAAGGGTGGCTGCAGACAGCTGGAGCAGTGACACAGGCCAGGAGAGCCTTCTCTGTTTCGTGTTTTTTTTTTTTTGACCTTCTCTTTTCATAGTTTCATAGTTTCTAGGGTCGGAAGGG
>NW_017729027.1:46749394-46754024 GCF_001723915.1 Gavialis gangeticus | reverse complement strand
ATCTTCCCCTTCCCCCGATGAGCCTAGTTTAAAGCCCGCTTTTGTTGTCTGTTTGAGAGGAACTGAGGACACGTGGCCAGACCAACTGGCTGGCCACCTCCCGGTGGAACGGGTGAGGGCATAGGGGTGGTGGAGCCCTCAGAAACTCGGGACCTCGCGGGACGTCGGTGAGACTAATAATTGGACCACACATCAAGGTATATGAACCAACTCCGTTAACATCAAGTCGTGGCAGGTGAAACATGGGCGTGTAAGATCCTCAATTAGAGCAGATAACACCCTAGTTGAGTGGCAGGCAGCATCCTTCAGGTCCACAAGGGACGGCAATACGTGACATATAGGAGTGATATGGGGCATTTGGCCCACCCCTGGGCCCGTGCACAAATTGTGCCCTCTCAGACTTAGGAGGCACTAGTCACCCCTGCACTGGACCAAACTACTGCTCTTAAATATCTGTGTGTACAGTAAATTCTTGTTAATTTGCCACTACAAGAAGCAAATAATGATAAATTACTCAGTTGTACCTAATTATTGCATAATTGATTATGACTGATTAATGACTGAGGATGGGGAAGAGGGGGGAGAAGGTTGGCATTGGCCAGGAATTGAAACAACGTTGAATTTCACCAAAGTTATCCCATTGGCTAATTAACTGGTTCACTGGATTCTTTGGGCCACAGTCCACTGTGTTGTCAAAAGAGCTACAAAACATGCATCTAGATTTAAACCATCTTTACTATGTTTTACATTTGAATAGGAAACTTTTATATAATCCAAACTCCTAAGGCACCTGAAAGGCAGTATCACAGACAAGCTCTGATCCTCAAACTGTACCATATCTCTGACATGGTGAAAACATACCCATTATTAATGGAAGAAAACATGTACTTTCCCATTTAGGCTTTATTCCTTACTAGGCATGGAATAGATTTTGTTTGTGCATTAAATTGGTGTTCAATGGATTGACAATTCAGGAAATAGTTTTCCCATTTCTCTTCCTACATTTGTCTACCATTTAGGCAAGTTGTTATATTTAGGCATGTCCCTTACCACATGTTTGCTCCACTGAAGCAAATACCATATGAAGTATGTATTTTAATTAATGGCTTGCATAAATTGCATCCTGTAATTCCAGCACTTTTCCTTCAGGTTTTATATATCCCCCAAGTCAGTTTTGGGATACTTGAAGCCCAGTTTTCCCTCCCATTAAATAATAAACAACAGAAATTAGATCAATTTTTTCAAACTTTGCAACAGATGTAAAATGTCAGCAACCTCCTAACTACTGTTCGGTGGGCACATCTACACATGCACATTTACTGAACAGTAACCAAAATTACAGTGCAGTACAGACACATGTCTACACATGCACATCAGTACCCTGCAGTAAATATGGTGACTTATGCCAACTTGAATGTAAATTTGACACCTGCATCATGCAGGTGTCAAATTTACAGCTGATTAATTACTGTGCAGTAATGCACATATAGATGCCTTACTGTGCAGTAACACTGTGTGTGTGGATTGACTTGGGATTAACTTTAGTCTCAAATCAGTCCACATGCAGCATTAATGCACTTTAATGCCTGTAAGTGTAAATGCTGGCCTATTCCCCCTTACTGTGTAGTAAATTTAAGCCAGCATAAATGCATGTGTAGACACAACCAGTATTTTCTACAACAAAGAAGAGTAGTAGATATTGTTCTATTCAAGAGTCTTTATAAATTGGTATAAAAAGAGCAGACATTTTCAGTGAAGGATTCTCAGGGAGTTCATGAGCAAACTAACAGGTTGCACCATCTTGCCCTTATATACTACTGAATGGGTGCATTTATATGAGATGTTTATGCAGAGTTGAAAAATTAGCTCCTCAGTAAAATGTCACTGTCTACACACGCAGTGCTATTAGGATAGAGTAAACTAATTAACTCCACCATAGGATAGTACTGCCAGACACAAGTACTATCCTATGGTGGTGTTATTTACTCCACCACAATGCATGTGTAGACACTGGCAATGCTGGCTGAAGCATGAGGGTACCTCAGTGCAGGGTCTGCCTGCTGGCTAGCCCCACCCTGAAGCACCCTCGTGCCCCATTACAGCATATTGAGCCAGGTCAGAGCAGCCCCTGGCTGGCAGTTTGACTCCCCGGCCCCCACTGGGCCCTGTGCTAGCCAGGGCTGCTCCCGTCCAGCTCAGTGTGCTGCAATCCCAGCCGCGTGCGCCAATACAGTGCCCAGGAATAAGTTTATTCAGTTACATTAATTGCACATGTAGATGCACCTAATGAGAACTAGATCCCACCTGAGGCTTTATGAAAAAAGTTGAGAGCTACTTTGCAAGACATAGTGGCTGCATCTACACAAAGCTTTGTGTGGTCAGGCCCCATTGTCTACAGCTCGACCAGAGCCACGTACCCTGTCAGAAAGTACACTACTTTCTTCGGATATTGTCTTGCCATGACTTGATGGTATTAATGTAGAATTCTCTCCTGGAGAAAGAAGCCAGCTCTGCCATCAAGGCTGTCTTTAGTAGTCCAAAAATAATTAGTTATAGCCTGGAGTGGGGTCTCACAAGCTTATAACAGGGGCTCCTCCAACCCCTGTACTCCCACCACAGTCCTCTCATATGATTAAGGCCTCCTACTGTTAAGGCATTACAGATAGGAACCAAACTCATTACCTTCCTGGTAGACATGGACTCTGAAGTCCATTAGTCACAAAAATAAAGAAAAATGGGCAGGTGTGTCCTTCACCCCTTGTCTCCACTACTCTCTAGCATACAGTCTCCCTTTTCACCACTTCCTGTGTTCTTTTACGTTCTCCTCCATATATTCCCAGCCTATCCGCATCAGCTTCTGTTCTCCAGGTGCAGCTCATCTGTCTTGCATTAAGGCAAAGCACCCAGGATGAGCTTCAATTAGGTGTTTCTTTCCCTGATGGCATAAACTGCCCAGCATGTCCTAGTCTAGCTTTAGTGGTCCTAAATAAGGCTTCCTTCTCCCCTGTGCCTCCCCTTCCCCTGGGACTCTGTTTCCCAGGGGACCCTTTAAAAGGGCTGGATCACAACTGTGCTCACTACTGTACTGCCCTTAGTGTCCCTGTAGCCCATCCTTTCCCTTCTGGGCCTGCTTGCACCTCAGCCTGGCGGAACTCCAAAGGTAAAGGTTTCAACCCCCGTATGCTGCCAGACCCACCTTGGGGCTTCCTGGGAGGGTTGTATTGGGACTAAATCTCCAGCTGCCTTGCTTCAGCTGCCCCTGCAGTTTGTCCCAGTGAGGCAGCTTGCCTTGCAGATGCTGGAGGCAGGGGAGCGAGTGGGAACTTTGTCCCTCTGACTCCTCCTGCTTCTCTACACTTTGACTGTGTAGTAGCTTATTACTACCGCACAGTAGCACTGTGTGACAAAAAGTGTGATATGACGCTACTGTGAAGTATTAATGAGCTACTGCTTAGTCAGCATCACCTAAAAGCCAGTCAGAGACACTACTGTGGAGTAACTCCAGCTACTAAGGTACTAAAAGATTATGCACTAAACACTGCACAGTCAGGGTCTTGTGTAAATGCAGCCAGTATGTTCTTCTTGTTGTGAATTGCTTGTAAAACATATTGTTTTAAGTCTTTTTAATGCACTTCTTTAATGCACTACAAGAGATCAGGTCTGGAAACAAACTGATACACACAGGCAACAGCATTTATTTTAAAAAAACTTTCCAATCTCAGTGTAGCTGCCTGAAGAGAAGAATACTGACAAAGTTTGATTTACTGACTGTTAAATACTTTCATTTTATTTGACTTCCAGAGATAGACTCATGCATGAAAACTATTTAGTTACAAAATCTTCTGGGATTCCTGCTGGTAGAATACAATAATTAACTTGATGCATCAAGCCATAATTTAGACTTGAAGAGTTATTGCTGAATGAAGTGGATTGTTTAGTTAAAGATTGTTTGGCATGAAAAGATATTGACTTATATCTGCCTGATTTTTGAGACTTCAGAACAACAAGATGTAAATCCTGCAAAGCTGCTTTTAAAACACATTTATGAGCAAAGCCTAATGTTTATTCACTTAAATAGAACTATTATTTAAACATTTTCACACAGTTAAGGAAGGTAAATGGTAATTGCTGCAATATAATTCCTCAAAAATAATAATTCATGTGCCCAATTAAATGTATCTCTGGTGTTTCTAAAAATCTGTAAAATATTAAGTAAGCAACTTTAACCTTCAAACACTCAATAGGCTCCCAAGCTTAATTTTCACTCTATGCTAAGTTCTTGATGAATTGCCAACATTTTCAAAATGAAAGCTATATAACTAAAGGGGGAAGATGTTGAAAATGTAACTGTCTTTCTGTGGGTTGAGAGAGGCAAGGAGAACAGCAGAAAACTGTCCAGTTATGTGAGCACATACTTAAATTGCTTTGACTTCAGTAAAATCTGGGAACATGCTTAAAGTTAGTCTAGAGTAGACTCTAAATGACTACAGCCTCAATTTTAAAAGGGATTTAGATAATCTTTTCACCTCTCCTCTTGATACCAACTTCCTAGTCAGAATTTATGTTTTTTCTTTTAATGTATGATTTTTCACTTTCCTAACTAAGTCCCCCCCCCCCCCCCCCCCCCCCC
>NW_017729027.1:46737956-46749360 GCF_001723915.1 Gavialis gangeticus | reverse complement strand
CACATGCACACACACACGTGCAGGTAAAGGTGTGATGGAATCTTGTGTGATTCACAAAATTGCACCTCCTGCCATAACTCATGTGCACAACAGGAGGCACAATTGTGTCATTGCACATTACATTCCATCATGCCTTATGGCCAGTACAGGGGAAACCCAATCCTGGGCTCCCCCTGCACTGGCAAGTAGAAGGCTCCCATTAATGTTAGCCCCAGGCACCCCAGTTGAGAGGCTCCCATAGCCCCCAAGAGTTGGAGGATCCCTACTGTGGTGACCTCCCTGCCCAAAGGGTGCAGAAAACTCCCAGGGCAGGAGGAACACTGCTGCAGTGATCCCACTGCCACCGGGGTGCAGAAAATCCCTGCAGCCAAAAGATTGCCTCAGGGGCAATCCCCTCCACTCCAGAGGTGTGCGAAAACCATCAGGGCTGGAGGATTACTGCAGGGGCAATCTCCCTGCACAAAACTCCTCGATCCTGGGGATCGCAGCTGCTACAGTCCCTAAGGCTTGGGGGTGTGGGAAACTCTTGGACCCTAAGGATTTTGGCTGCTGCATTCCCTGTTTTTCACTGTGCATGGACTATTCTCCAGGAAACTCTACAGCTGGGAGGTCCATCAGCTAATGGGGCTCCCATCAGTTGGGAAGACCCTGCTGCACATGCAAATTAAAGCTTGATAGCAACCAGCGACAAAGTTAGAAGTTGGTACACATTTTCGAGGTCTAACTTTATAGCTGGCTGGAGCTTTTTATTAGGATAGCTACTTTACATGTATAGCTGGTCTCCAAGTAACTGTGCAATTAACCAGGTAACTGTACAATACCTGTAATACATAGAGAGGACCTTAGTGTCTACTGTCTGATGAGAATCAATGTCAACGATGAAGATCCTAAATACTGTAAATTTTCAGTATGTCTGCCGTTTTTAATGAGAGAGAAATGTTGATGCTTGAATCCTGCCTGAAGTTATTTGGATAGTTAAGATAGTGGCATAACTTTGAGATGCTCAGAGGGCACTTAGCACAAGTTAAAGAGCTTTTACATGTGCATACTCTTATTTTATGTCCTTTTAGTATGGTCTAAGTGTAACCTGTAATTTCACCCTTGGATATCTTCCAAGTAGCAGGAAGGAGCTTTGCTCTAATTGGGATCCATAGCCATGACCCTTGCATTAGAGTTGGGTGTTCATCCTAGCCCCACCTCAAAAACACACCCAAGGCTGAGATGATGCCTACAGCTCATTGGATAGGACCTTCATGTAATATGTGAGACCTGAGTTCAATTCTTTCCTTTGCCTGAGCTTATTTGGATGTGTATCTTCCACATCCCAGGTGAATAATGCAACTGGAAGACCATAGAATATGTCAAGGTAGAGTTCAATCAATCCCTCCTGCTGTAGCTGTTCTACTTTGAATAAAATAATTCAGCATTCATTAGGCCACAGAAAAAGAGAACATGACTAGAGCATAGTGCAGGGGTGACAAACTTCCTGACTCTTCTAGCCAGAAACCAAAACTTTGACATAGCTGAGAGATGCAAGACGTGTACCTTCTGAGATGCACGGACACCTAAGTTCATAATTGGTGCACAGTCTCCCAACTCAAACAATAATTGTCACTCAATATCTTTCTTCAGGAGCTGCATTTAAAGTGCCAGGAGTCGCATGGAACTTGCAAGCCATAGTTTGGCTAGCCCTAGCCTAGTGATTAGGGCACTTGCCTGGGAAGAGGGAAGCCCTTGGGTTCCTGTCCCTGTGCTAATGAATATTTACTATAAATTACTGGAATATTCATTCTTGAACATTTTATTGTTACAACAGTTATACTTAACTTGATACAACACATGATGTACTGTTAGTGAGTCAAAAATTTTTATTTGAACACATTTAATGGAAACTGTGACATTTAATGATCTTGTATATTTACTTTTCCACAACAGTTACCAGCTAATACAAAAATGCAAGCGATCAGTATAATAAGTACTGATTACAACATTCTAAGAATATAGAATTACTTGTGAAAAAAATGTATCCCCCATCCCTAGACTGATGAGAGGTTTAATTCAATTATGTATCTTCCACTTTTATTTGGGCTGAAACGATGATGTTTTTCTGATTCCTCTTTATATGAAGGCAGAACATAGAACTGTATCCTTTTATAATTTTAGTACAAAGCGATTGTGGCCTGCTAAAAGCTCATTTTCTGTTCTTTAATTTAATCCCACTGGGCTTCTTTTCTAGGTGGGGAGGAGGTAAACAACAGCTCATTATGATTTAAATCTGAGTCTATCTGTGATTTATAATGTTGCATAGAACTATCTTGAAACATAAAAATATTCAGCTGTGTAGGATGCCCCTTAGTGGCTGAATATAAATACTGTTGACAGAAGAAATTATTCAAAACACTTAGACAAAAATAAAATATTTGTCTAGCTGATTAACATGGAAGACGAGTTTAAATCTTAACTAACCAACATAAAGTACTCTACAAAACTGTGTCTGCATAAACTATCTGAAACAGTTAAAATAAAAGGAAAGTACCGCATTAAATAAGACCTAGAAAAATAAGGTGGAAGGGGGGAAGGAGATCACAAACTCCATTGCTATTTTAATCAGAATGTGTTATGGGATCAACAAACTATGCAGAGGGAATATGATCTGACATGCTCAACTCAGCTGCAAAGGGCAACCCATCATTCTTATTGTTCTCTTCTATAGTAGAAAATTTCAAAATACTAAAGACCTAAAAATAAAATAAAAACATAAAATACTAACAGAAGAAAAGGTTACTTTGGTATTGCTAATCCTTTCCAATACCATGTCTACAGCAGATAATCTACAGGCCATTTTTCTATGCTATGGTAGGATATTAAAACATGTTACATTGTACGAACATTTTCAGATAAAGAGAGTCCAACAGCAGTAAAGGACAGATTCTGCCAATTCTGATATGCACACAGATGTCTAACATATATTCCTCTGTGTGTGTATGCCCAATATTAATGGTTCATGGGAGGTATTTTGCTGTTTGCTCTAAGTCTTGTCAAGAAAATACATGCTTCCAACATTCCCTTTCAGAATAAATCTTTGTATTGACATGATTTTCAGGAGCTGTTACAAGGTGACCCTAATTAAGCATGGCACGCCCATCCATCTGTGTATACCTACTCTGATTTTAACTGTACATCATACATGTAATCTTCTCTCTATGTACATACAGTATATCCAAAGAAATCCATCACACTTTGCTTACACATCTAATATCTCCCCCAATCATCAGTCATTATTTCCCCTGCAGAGATCTGCAGTACTTTCCCTGGCTTTTCAAGTTTGCATTTAGAAATCTAGACTGAAGTGTCTCACAAACTCTGAACTGATCAAGAAGAGAAAAATCATTACTCAGCTCTATCGACATAAACTCTCATTTCTTGAGTCGTATCCCAACACAGCTTAAAGGGTCAAACAAAGTCTCTTCTCTTGAGTTAGCCGGTGTGTACTGTAGCCAGAAACACTGATCCCAAACATTCCCAATAGCAAAGCTGTACGTTGCATCAATATGTCTGTTGTGTTGATAACTATTTTTCCCGCAGCTTGAGTCTGTGGGGGGGAAAAAAGCAGGACAAGTTATATGCCGATTTTGCTTATTTTAATACAAAAGTAGGGCTTTAGAACTTACAAAGCAATTTCCCTGCTTCTCACATTATTTAATATGGCATGACTCTCTTTTCTGCTGAAAAAATATCTGGCACAAATAAATAAGCCGCTTGAAAGGTCTCTTATAAATTTTGTGAAACAAAGCATGCTTGTTTTAGCACTGCAAATAATGAACCTGATTCTCATGCTACTAACACAGTTAAGTACCAATGAATTCAATGACTGGTGAAGATGCTTGTGGCTATCTGATGTTTGGGAGAGGTGTGGAAATGAGGGGATCTTGAGAGAGACCTTGTACTGTGAAATATAAAGATTTTTTTTTCCTCCTACATTTAGCTACTATTATAATCTCACTCCCTTGCATGTTAGAAATTAATCGTTTATTGAAAGGAAGAATAAAGAATGGAGAATATTTCAGGGACAAATGTTGATTAGCCCATTTGTGCCATCTTGAGAAGTAGGTTTATGAACACATAGAAACCCTACGTATAAAAAAAATTAATTCCTTGGAAACGCGCTGAATTGGAGGACACAGTGCATCTGTTCGGTAACAGCATATATCATTTTAGATAATGTATAAATACCATTCAGGAAAACATTTCTTTAATTTTTTTTATTCAGTGAAGTCACAATATTATTTCATATCACAGTTATTCTATGTAGGTTTGAACAATGAGATTTCACTGTTCTAACTTTAATAAGTAACAATGATAATAAGATACTTTAATTTGTAATAACAAAAAAACCCTAAAAATTTTGAAGCAAACACTACTATGAAGGTTGATCACAAGAGTTACAGGCAAACAGGAAGGAAATTCAATATTAATAAGTCAGTAATATCCTTCCCTTGACTAAATTATCCATAACCTAATATACTTCAAAATTTTAGGTATTCATGTTGTATTGCCAAGACCTGTGAAAGCCACTAATGCAAGAATGTGTGTGCTATAAATGCCAAGGCATAGAATGAGTTAAGAAGAAAGCCCAGGAAATGTAAATCCAGAGTACACTTCCGATTGCTGTTTTAGTCCTATTACATTTATTTAAAGCATTTTCTTTTCATTGATTTTTTTTTTTTTTTTACAGCAGAATAGCTTCTCCATTCACTTGATTTTCCTGGTGTCAAAATTGTTCCCTTTTTTTTTTTTAGCCCTTTTACATTTTTTTAAAGCATTTTCTTTTCATTGATTTTTTTTTTTTTTTTTACAGCAGAATAGCTTCTCCATTCACTTGATGTTCCTGAGGTCATAATTGTTCCATATTTCTTTATCCAAATTGCCAAACTAGGCAGAAACACTTCATTGTAGGTCTCTTTTAGTTCTTTTGGATCACTGCCATTTTAATTATTGTTAACATTTTCTTACTGTCTCAAATAAAAAAGTTATTGCAAACTGAAGCCTGATGGAGAAATATTCACTGTTTAAATACAGCAAAAACATAAAATGTGTCTCCTTCCAAATGTTCTGCATTAAGTATTCCAGAATGATACTAATTATCAAGAATTATCATAACTCATTTACTTTTCAGCAGATGCTTAATTAAGACTTTGATTTGTTATGAAAGTTAACCCACCAGAAGCTAATGTTCTCTTGGGTTGGTCACAAGATATTATGAGCTTGAATCCCTTTGAGTAAGACAGAGATCTGTATTCTAATGCTCTAATTAAATAGGAAAGACAAGGAAATTTCATACCTGCAATAATCTTATATACCCAGGTGTGATCCTCCATAGGTGAATCACCATTTTAGCAGTCTGTGTAATTTCAGCCCCTAAAACTCTAGAAAAGAAATAATGTTACTATGTTCCACAGATCTTCTTTGTAGATGACCTTGCACTAAATAAAAGGTTTGACCAAATAATCTCAAAATGTTTTGATATAGAAGTGTTAATTAAATATTAAAAGGAGCTCATGTAAAGATGAATGCAAACAATTTTTCTTGACCTGCTGAGGTCCTTTCCATAAGTCCCTTATATGCCAGTGCTCTACTAGTATATAAAGCCCACGTCCGTTGCATAAGCTGTCACATGTGATATATCTGTAAAGCTTAGGTGCTGGCAGACAGCCTTAACTGTCATGCCTGGGGGCAGGTATGTCTGCAATATCAAAACATTCTTTAGATATGTCCAAAGCTCATTAAAAAGCAAAGCAACAGTTGACCTGCTTAACAACCGAAAGACTGAAGCCTGTTTTATAGACGGTGTTGGTTGTAATGATAGCGCATTTTAGCACTGTGAAGTAACAATATAAATTGGTTTCAACCAATTTTATATAACATATGTAATTCATATCCACGTAGCAACTTACTATATAGTGAGTTTAATTTAGCCAAGATTCAATTTAAACGGAGGTGCTAATAATAGGGTCACACAAATTCCACAAGATATTTGAAAGCAGGCTGTTCCTTTTCTGTCTGAATTCTCCTCTCCTGTATTCAGCATATATATAGTTCCCTTTTCTACTTCTAAATCCTTAACACATGGATGTGACATGAGCCCCATCTCCTCATTGGATAGCTTAATTCTATTAATAAACAATTGTAACACAATCGCATCGTATCTAAATTGTATATGTCATCTGACTGTAATAACTTTGGTCCCTATTCTGCCCATGGAACAAGGGATGATTCAGTGGGTATGTCTACACATGTGCCCTACTGCACGATTGGTACTTGCCGAGTAGGTAAGCAAAAGCCGAGTGGAGAAGTATTCATCATTTACATGCATCAAAAAACATGAAATGTCTCTTCTTCCAGATGTTCTGCATTAGGTAGTCCAGAATGACACCAACTAACCAAGATTACCACAACTCATTTACTTTTCAGCAGATGCTTAATGAAAACTTGTATAAAGCAAGAACACTGACTTCAATGAAATATATTGATTTACACTAAATGAGGGTCAGTTAACAAAACATAAGCAGGATAAGCCTGAATCTTCTTTCTTTCACAATCATTTTACAACAGTTTCATTTCCTCAGAATTTTGGCATTGCTTTTGATTTAAAACCTGAAAGCAGAATCTTGCTCAATGGGATTCTAGCTTCTTGAGGCCAACCCAAGAGATGTGCTTGTACACATTCATTAATGCACAATAATTACAGCACATTAAGTTTAGTACCTGTAACAATAGGCACTAAATGCACCATAATCAGCACTACTGCACATTAGTGCAGATGAATGCTTTTTTAGTGAAGTCAATGTGCATTAGACTGAATCCACAGTGCATTAGTGCATTAGCATGGGTTTAGCCCACCACATTAATGAGCAGAATTAGTCTTCTGTGCAATGTGTCTCATGTTTATGCACCGATTGGCATTTGGTGGGTTAACCTGAAAGTTGAATAAGCTCCACAGTAGGCACATCTACCTGTCTGTTTTACTGCACAGTAGATTAATTTAAAGCACAGTTTGCTATTCCCAACAGATGCAGGTACTACAAAACAGTTCTTTAAATTAATGCACCTAAGTGCATGTGTAGATGCTGACCCTGGAGCAAATTACTCCCAGTCAGCCCAGGCACCAGAGGGCCACAATGGCTTAGCCACGAGCACCAGAACCAGGATCAACTCCTCTCTCCCTCCCTGCCCCCACTTCCGAGCTTGGGGCTAACCCCAAGGTCTGCTTGGCTTGCAGCTGCCCCTGGGCCCGGGGACCATCCCTCCCTATCCCCTGGCATCCAGGCACATTAATTGCATCTGTAGACACATCCAGCATTGACTTTAGCATCTATAGTGGGAGCCCAGTGTCTTAAGTGCCATTATAACCAATCTTTACAGTAACTCCATGCCTAACCTCAGATTAATTCCTTAACTTCTTTCTGCCTTGTATATGTTGCTGGAAAACATTTGGGTCTTTGGTCAAAGGTAAAAGACTTCCTTTGACTTCAATGGACTTTGTATTAGGTACTTCTCTGGGTTTCAGTTCCTATTTTCACACTGGAAAAAATAAGTGAAACAATTCATCAGTAAATCTGAGAGACTGAGCAAGTACAAATGAATTTAGCACTAGAATGTCTCCTATACAAAAGTGAGAAAAATCCTTATCTACTATTATTATTAGTTGTTGTGGCCCTGTGCAATGTGGTGACTGCTGCTCTATTCCTAAATCATCTGACAGAAGAATTGCCTTCTTTTGGAAGTAAATAGAGATTGGATTTTTTTTCTTCAAGTGACTAAAATTACACTCATTCAAAGCAAAGCAAAATTTCCATTGATATCAGCTGGTGTAATATTGCATCCCAATGAACTGGTTTCACTGTACCTGCATAAGAGTGTGTGCATGCTATATTTGTGTGCTGATGAAGGTGTATAATGGGGATAAATATGGAGGTACATGATGCAGAATGGGATTTTCAGAGTTTAGTTAATAGAATTACAGTAAATGCACATAATTCATTACTGGCAACAGGATTGTGTGTGTAATTCTCTATGTTCCATTTTGAAAATGCTCTTTGTTTGTGGTGTTGAAAGAGAAAAGCAAAGACCATCCTCTTGTATACTGACATCCAAAATGGTGAGCTTTTAAATCCAAGTCATCCTGTGCTGGTTCTGTAAGATTCAGATCCAAAACTGAGATGAAAGAAAAGCAGTATTTATGAATCCTGCAGTTTTTCTATAAGAATGACTTCTTGACTAGTGGTCTCACAATTAAAGTGCAGAAACACTGTATGGGCTATAGAGTGTTATCAGTCTGTTCTATACAGAAAACAGTTCACATTATGGGAGCCCTGGGAACAGTTTCTAATGCCAAAATCCATTGTGAAAAACATCACATATAGAATAGCAATGCACATTTACCAAATTAATACTAGTATCACAACTCCCAGTAACTGGCGGGGCAAAAACTTTTTTAAAATAGCAGAAACTTCCATTTATAGGAGCATTTCATGCAACTCCAGATGAACTGGTATGGTACAAGAAGCATATGCAGTTTTATGGCATAGTTTTTCATAAAGTAAAAACGACACAAAAAAGCAATCATGAACAAAGTTCAATCTATAATTCTATATACTATTCTTACAGAGTTATACAATTTAGACCAATTGGGGCAGATTTGTCCCTACTATAATTTTGCTCAAGGCAAATGGATTATATCGGGGATGTTTCAGGGCCAGTGCACAGTCACTTTTTTAAAGCTCCAAATATAAAACCGCATTTGTAGCAAGGTATTTAAATATGTACTATGAGAAATAACATACGTAACTTTCTCTTTTGAATACTAATGGAGCCCATGTAAAATCTGCAGGTGCAAAGTTAAACAGTAGTTTGATACTCTGGTGAGAGACAAGGAAGGAGACAGTGATTGACTTAGTTCTGAACTCCCTTGATTTTTACCAGGATAAGGCATTTATTTAACATCACTATCAAACACATCTGGGATTTTCACAGGACTCTGAGGGCACACAAACAAGTTACTGAAAAAGTGAGCAAGGAGATGAGTTTACAGTGCATCAGCTACTTGTGGTGACTGACTGTTGGGCATGCTCTTACCTTGCAATAAACATAAGGCAGCCTGTCCCACTTTCATTGAAGGGCAAGATTACTTGCACTTACTGTGAAGGTAAATTTCTCCTGAAAATCAATGAGACATAGTTTGCATAAACTGGTTCCTTGAAAAATCCCAGCCTACAGAAATTAAGAATCCCATTTACTGCTGTAAAGAATGGCATAAAGAAAAATGTCCTCACCAGAAACCACTTTTGGTGGAAAGACAGGGTGGATGGTGTTGGAAAGAGACTCCTCAAGCAGCAGAGGAGGGTGCTGTTGGGAACTTCTACTTCAGAACAGAGTTTGATTTGCCCGAGTTACCCAATCATAGCTTCATATAGCTAGCATTTCCTACCAGATACTAAGCATATCTGGATGCAAACAATAGGACATTTTGTCCCACCTGTTAACTCAGATTACAGGTAACCTTGTGAGTAGGCTACTGATAAAGAAGCAGAAATAGGTCTACAGCCCTGCCTTTTATTTACTTGCACCTTAAAACATAAAAAATATTCCAAGATTTATCTAGCTACCCACAACAACACAACATAGATTCTGAGTTTTTCAAATTTTTCTTCAGTCTATGCCCAATATTTATAGATGGCTGGTTTTAATATTCTAATAAATTTATCTCTGGGTTTTTTTGCATGTTTTTGTTTCACGGAAACTTTTGAAACTGGGCTGAACTGGATTTTTTTTGTGGACTTGGAAGGTGTTAATTAGTTGGGAATTATGTCTGAAAAAAAGAGGGAGGTTTTCTTATTTTCTGTCCTTTCCAACTGTGGAATGATCTTCCTGTTTTTTCTTTACCTTAGATTGGGGGGGCCACTTACTCAGTTTTGGCAAGCTATTGAGAGCTGCAAAGGTAGCCCTGCCCCTTGACAGGTACCCTGCCCCCTGGTCACCATCTTGGGACCAGGAGTCCCACCCCCTAGCTTCTGACCTGTGCCACCAGAAGTCCCTACCCTGCAATACCAGGCAGTAGCAGGTGTAGGAATGCACAATTTAGAGGATTTGGAGACCTGACTGCTTTGCTCTGGCTTCTAACAATCCATTTCTCCCACTTTCCATGCCTTTTTCTCTGTTCTTTTTTGTTACAGGAACAATCTAACTTCTGAGTCTCTTTTGGTTTTAGAAAGACAGGGACATTAGCACTATCCCTTAAAGAGACAAGGCCAGATGGTATGATGAAGGAATTAAAACAGAATATAAACTAGTACTTGTAGTTTCCCATTTATCTCAATGGAAACTCAGTACTGGGTTTCAGCCAACATCTGGTGATATATGAGGGTATTAACTGGCTGCAGTCCCTAGACCACACACAAGATTTAAGATGAAGTCTCTCATCATCTTAAGCCATCTTCTTATGTGCTGCTGACTTCTGTGGCCTGTGGATCTCTGATGGATTAACCAAAACACTATAGGTCATTCCCTATGTATGACTGTATGTCCCCATAATAAAACAATAACCATGTTTTTCTTTCTGTAGAATAGTAGACAGAGAAATGAGGGGAACCAGTTCTACAGTGTGCATCTTGTAGATGTTTATTCCAACTTTATCTCTCTTGTTCCTTTATACTAGATTTCAGAGGTGGTTTGATGTAGTTTAGCTAAGGTTCCCTTTGGTTGCTCTTTGAAAGGTCTCCTAAATACCATATTTATTTGAATATAAGATGACTATAAGACAACCCCTAATAATTAGATTCTATATGTGGAAAATATATAAATGTCCTATAATTTTCCAGGAATACAATCTAATTATTGTGGGTTTACTTTGAATTTGTCCCCCTCCCACTGCTACAGTAGGGAAAATAAACTGGGGGGCAGGGAAGGGGCAGTTCAGATAGTGCCCTTGCCTCTGTCCCACCAACTTCTTACCCCTGCAGCCCTTCCCCCTACCTCTCAATGTCAGACCTTGCTCTCTCTGGGCACATGGAAATGAGGGGCAAATCTGAAAATACTGTGTGCATCTCAGTGAGACGTGCAGTGGGCTAATTAGCTGCATAGTAAATGTTGCACATCTACATATGCACCTCTATTAGGCTGGAGTAAACTAACTAACTCCACAGAAGGTTAGTACTTGTAAATACAAGTAGTATCCTGCTGCAGAATTTTTTTTTTTCATGTGCAGTAATGCACGTGTTGATGCTGACCCAGCTGTCTTGGGTATGAGGGTGCTACATTGTGGGGGCTGCTTGTTGGCTAGCCCTGCACTGGAGTACCCATGTGCCCCAGCCAGCCCCTCCACACCACTTTAGTAGTTGCTTATATA
>NW_017729027.1:46731376-46732956 GCF_001723915.1 Gavialis gangeticus | reverse complement strand
TGAGACGTGCAGTGGGCTAATTAGCTGCATAGTAAATGTTGCACATCTACATATGCACCTCTATTAGGCTGGAGTAAACTAACTAACTCCACAGAAGGTTAGTACTTGTAAATACAAGTAGTATCCTGCTGCAGAATTTTTTTTTTTCATGTGCAGTAATGCACGTGTTGATGCTGACCCAGCTGTCTTGGGTATGAGGGTGCTACATTGTGGGGGCTGCTTGTTGGCTAGCCCTGCACTGGAGTACCCATGTGCCCCAGCCAGCCCCTCCACACCACTTTAGTAGTTGCTTATATATAATACAAACTATGCATAATATTAGTCCAATGTCAAAAGGCTCATGATATAGTTCATTGGGCTGGGCCCCAGCAGAGTCAACAGTATTTCAAGCCCTGGTAACTCCCATAGCTCAGAACTGCATAGTATGTGTGTGTATTCCAGATACCCACCATATAGGTTCCATGTACAAATTAGCCCTCTCCACTCATTACTGGACTTTGGTGTTCATGTCATGAGTCCTGGGATCCACCAAAAATGTATATACAGATGAGGTGCAGGGTCTGGCTTCACCTCATGGAAGGCAGGGCCACACTAATCCTATACAACAGGCTAAGAGAGGGGGCAACAGAGAGATTCTGAGTGAACTGTTCAGGGGCCCATTTAGCGATGTTTGCAGATAGTTAAGGCTGGTGAAAAAACAGGAATTACTGGAAATGGGAAAGAAAGGCACAGCTCAGTTGTGGGAGAGAAGAGGAAGTTGAAACGTATTCAATGTAGTGGCTCACCATGCCTTGAAAAAGAGTTGGCACTGAGGGGGACTGAGTGCAATGGACACTACCATGTATCTTATTTAGATGGGCTGTACCAGTTTATTCTTGTAGAAGAGTCCAGTCCAATATAGACCATGTGTTTCAGAGTAATGCTCAGTGTCGGCTGCATTTAATAAACATACTAGTTAGTTTCCATTACTGTGAGTACGTGCTGTTTTTGACGGCAGTTGAATGATAGTATATTTAATGAGATTACCCTGTGTATAAATATGAAACGAGTAGCTTTTCCCCTCAGGCTGATTAATAGGAAAAACCTCATCTTATATTTCAGTAAATACAGTACTGGCTTGTCAATTGGAATGCTTGAAACTTATACATTCCAACCTTTTGTCTTTGTTTCCTTTTTCTGGCCAACATTCCGTATTAAAACAGACCTAGAGCCACATGTCTGAACAGCATTTCAGTCCTACAGCTCAAGGAGCCGAAATCCCTGGCACTTAGCACTGGCAAAGAGCAACATCATCAATACAAAGAAGGACTGGAATATCAGACAGAAACAAATGGATGACCTTGAGGCCTGATGCAACAGCAATGGGAGGACATTTAATAGTGCAAAAAGTGCAAGGTTATGTACTTCTGAAATAATAACAATGATTTCTGCTGTAAACTGGGAACTCATTATTGGAAATGAGAAGAAGATCTTTGATTATTACTGATCACCAGATGGCTCTAAACCTCTATTACACTGTAACTATAAGAAAGGCAAATGGGATTCACCATCCAGTGCAAGGTGGCAAAGGCCTGCAGCAA
>NW_017729027.1:46729167-46729412 GCF_001723915.1 Gavialis gangeticus | reverse complement strand
CCCCTGGCATGGCTTTATGATCACTCGTGGTGCTCTGGTGTGGTGCCAGAGGACTGGAAGAGGGCCAATGTAGTTCCCATCTTCAAAAAGGGAAAGGAGGAGGACCCAGGAAACTATAGGCCAGTTAGTATTACCTTGATCCTGGGCAAGCTTTTTCAGAGAATTATTCTGGCGCATATCCACGAGGGGCAGCAGGGGAGATCATGCTTAGGGGCAACCAACACGGGTTTATTAGCGGCAGGTCC
>NW_017729027.1:46703708-46728293 GCF_001723915.1 Gavialis gangeticus | reverse complement strand
GCACTGGGGAAGTCCCTGTTCCCCCGAGGACTGCCAGGAGTGACCAGGAATAATGGTCACAAGCTGGCACAGGGTAGATTTAGGTTAGATATCAGGAGGCACTACTTCACGGTCAGGGCAGCTAGGATCTGGAACCAACTTCCAAGAGAAGTGGTGCTGGCTCCTATCCTGGGGGTCTTTAAGAGGAGGTTAGATGTACACCTTGCTGAGGTCTTTCCTGCCATGGCAGGGGGTTGGACTAGATGATCTGCTAAGGTCCCTTCCAACCCTAGAAACTATGAAACTATGAAATTATGATTCTAGGATGTGTCAGGTAAGGCATGTCCAGTAGAGACAGGGAAGTATCAATGCTATTATGAAAGATACTGGTCAGCTGGAATATTGTGTATTGGGTACTCTTCTGGCCCTTCATGTTGAAGAAAGATGAATTTAGACTGGAACAGGGCATACTTATTGATCAGGAAAATACAGAGACCATCTTATGAGAGGAAACTAAGGGTATGTAGATCAAGACAGTGCCATATAGCAATACCCTAAGCTAACTTTGCCCCAGCTAACAGTGAAACTGGCAGTGGTAGAGCCATGCTAGTGTATCAGGCTAATTAGCAGTACTTATGACCTAGCCTGACTGCATTATTCTCTGTATTGTATCCTTACAGTATAATGTTCAACAGAGACACCCCTGCCACACCTATAAGTGCCACTAGCAAAGTGGGTTCCAGCTGTGCCATCTACCTTTGGTGACCTTCACTGTCCTTTAAACTCTGAGGAGACCTGACACTAGTTTAGAAATCTTAACGGTGAGTGCATCTACATGTGCATTAACAAGTTCAGTTAATGTGCATTAAATCTAGTACCTTCATTGTGAGGTACTAGCAAAATGTACATTAGCCTGTTTTAATGCACATTAACTAAAGAGCATGGTCTTCAATTAATGCTTAATATGCATTTGCCTATGCACATCAACTAAAAAGCACGTTTTTTAGTGACATTTTAATGAGCATTAAATTAGGCCAATGTGCATTACAGCACATGTGTAGATGTGCCCACAGAGAATTAAAAAAAATCCCTATCTGCTTACAGCATTCAGGCAGTTCAGGACAGGGCAAACTGGTCTTTCTTGGCCTCTGCATTTTGGGAAAGAAAGTTGTGGATAGTTATGAGCCTCCAATGCCACTCACAGCTATGACACAAGGAAGCAGACGAACCCCTCTGTCAACACACACTAAAAATCTAAGACAATGGAATTTTTATATTCACTTAATTTTGTTACAAGCCTTGGTATGTGCGGGGCCTTATGCTTTTGAGAGAGAATTCACCCATGTGCAGAGGCTCAAGGTCTACATGCAGCTTACATCCCCCTCTAGGGCTTTATGAAGAGGTACTAAATTTATTTCCACCAGTACTTGGTCACTTCACAGGTAAAACACAGCAGCTGTTTAATAGCACACAGATAGTTGATGAAATAGTATGCTATCTTTTAGCTGTAATTCCAGACTACTTATTTATATCAGAAGTACACAATTTTTGTGCCCCATGTTTCCCTTTTCCTCTCAATAAAAAGTTTTGGCTGGCTAAATTGCGTAGGTTAGTACATTCCATATGTTTCTTAAAAGTTATGAGTCCTCAATCCTCAGCCAAGTTTTCATTCCATTTTCTTTTTTAATTCTTGCAAATCATATCTCTTCAGCCGTCTGAAGAAGGCTGGTAAAATCTTTCTTTTTGTTTTATTTCTACTAGATCACATTCAGTGTGTGATTCAGGTCAAAATTAACCAGCAATCTAATGCCAAAATGTAGAATATTTGCTTGTATTTGTAATGATTGTTTCAGCAAAATGAGTTGGAACAGGGAGAAAAAGTTCTAAAATCCCCTTAATCTAATTGATTTTTTTTTAAATAAAGTTAGTTTTTTTAGATTCAGCAATAATTGATATGCAGATTTCCAGAAGCCAAAATTAGTTCCTAATTTAGAAATGTAATATTTCCATTTAAACCCTTGGAAATATTGAATCTAGAATCATTAGTGTCTTTCTCCATGTTTATATCAATTATACCTTTTATTGTAATAGTGTAATGAATCAAGCAGAAGCAACTACAAAATGCTGGTTAGTTTTCTTGTTGTACATTACAAATATATATTTCAACAATATACCAAAATAGAAATAACTACTACCTTGTCTTCACCATTTTCATTTCTAGGCTTGCTTCCTTTTTGACACAATCACTTGTTTTATTCTCTTGTAATTGCATTACATTGTGAATTACACTTAGTTCTATACATTACTATCTCTAGTCATATTTACATGCTCTAATCCCTTAATGAGGCATTTATTATTCTGGGAATGGCGTTATGTAAGCAATGCTCTTTAATTAAAAGTGTATTTATTATGTTGTAGAAACTCCATCTGAACACTGAAAGATTCTCATATCAACTTAAATGAAGGGTAAAACACCTTATGAGGAAAAAGCATTGAAGTTATATTAAATAAAAAGTGGAGTATTTGCACAAAGTTAATTTTTCATTAGCCAGCCCTTATTTTCTGACTGATTGTTAAAGCTGTTCATCTGAGGCCAAGTGGAAACTCCAAAAACATAGTTTAAAGAGACTAGTGAAGTGAAAAGTATAACACAAGAGGGGCATCAGTAAATAGCCACACTTCTGAAGATCCACAGAGCATAGAGAGTCTGGTTCTCTTTAGAGATTTTGCTGTGTTCTCCAGGACACAAGACCTTTAGCTTCTGTGTTGTTTCTGTCATTCTGGCTTACAAGCTGGTTTCATACATTGCTACACGCCATTCTGTGGAACAGTGTTTTGTTTTGTTTTTCTTGCATGTGACAATGGCTCACAAGACTAATACATGTAACATGTAATAAATGGCTCCCATTTGCCTTCTCATTTAAGCCCAACTTCTCTCAATCCTCCCACACGGTGGTTCCTCTTTATTCGTTCACTGACTTCCCTGTTCTCACTCCCTGAATTTCAAATTCCTCTCTCCCTTCTTACTCACCTTATTCACGCTCTCCTTTCCTTTCACTCATCCCATCTATCTTGTCAACTTTCACATCTCATTGTTGCCCTGACTCTTATGCTGTTTCATTCCAGTAGCCACTTCTTGTTCTAGCTCCGCCAGAACCTTTGCAGGCTTCCCAGGCCAGAAAGGACATGAAGCAGGTGGGATCTTGGTTTTCCATTCAGGCCTTTTTGGAAGGGCTCCTGCAATCTTCCTGTCCTTCTCAGACAAAAGAGAAACATGTGCAAAGGTTTTCACTCTTTCTATAAGGGAAAGGAGGTGTAGCCGTGGGATTCAGGACCCACTGCCTAGACCCCACACCTTAAAGAAAGGCACGGAAATCTTCCCTAAACTCTATCCATGGACTCTGCTAGGCAAGTTTCATGCAGCGTATAGAGCTAAGGTTTGGACAGTCTCCCTCCATTTCTAGGCAGTAAAACAGCACAGGACAAATGCTGCACAAGACAAATGAGGGGTTGGGGGAACAACTGAAGTCTTCCACTTCATGACGAAGTCTGTAGTGCTATGATATTCTCCCATTTTTCTTTAAGAGCTTTAGTTCTGCAGCCTGAGCCCATAACTTCAAGGCCAAGTGAAGTAAAGGAAGCCACTGAAGCCAAACAGCATGTTTCCATTTTGCCTTTCCTCTATTGATTTTCATTTTGGACTTGCATTGCAGTAACTACCAAAGCCAACTGGATGCTGATGCTTTACGATGGCTGGGGCTGCAAGGAGTTTAGTTCAGGCCAGCCTTTGGTTCTGACTGAAAATCCATTCAGACCTGAGAAGCAAGTGAATGATATCTTTCCACTCTTATCCAAAGACAGATTTTTTTTAATACACTGCATGATTCACAGCATCATTTTTTGGCTCGTGCAGTTTTAGGAAGTAAATCTGCATCCAGGGCCAAGTTGAGAGAAAGGGCACTGAGGCTGCAGTTGGCCAAAAGCTACCCTTCATTAACCTGCCAGAAGTTCAGTTTTACAAACAGTTTCATTCCCTTTCATGGTTTAGGGTACATATAAGTATATATCTAACATCAATTGCAGCACAAAAACTGCTCTCATACAGTTCTTTCAGTTTCTAAGCTGAGCTGAAGGCCAGTTGAAAGCCAGCACACAGAATCATAGAAAATGAGGGTTGGAAGGGGCCTCAGGAGATCATTTAGGACCATCCCAAACTAGATCACCCCAGCCAAGGCTTTGTCTAGCCACGTCTTAAAAACCTCCGAAGATGGAGATTCCACCACCTCTCTGGGTAAAGTGTTCCAGTATTTTACTACTCTCCTAGTGAGAGGTGTTTTTTTCCCCCTAATATCTAACTTAAACTTCCTTTCCTGCAACTTGAGACCATTGCTCCTTGTCCTGTCATCTGCTACCACCAAGAACAGTCTAACTCCATCCTCTTTCGAACCTCTCTTCAGGTAGTTGAAGGCTGCTATTAAATCTCCTCTCAGTCTTCTCTTCTCTAGACTAAATAAGCCCAGTTCCCTCAGCCTCTCCTCGTAAGTCATGTGTCCCAGCCCCTAATCATTTTCGCTGACCTTCCACTGAACTCCCTCCAATTTGTCCACATCTTTTCTGTAGTGGGGGGTCCAAAACTAGACACAATACTCCAGATGTGGCCTCACCAGTTCTGAATAGAGGGGAATAATCACTTCCCTTGACCTACTGACACCACACCTACCAATGCAGTTCAGTATACTGTTATCCTTCATGGCAACAAGGGCACACTGCTGGCTCATATTCAGTTTATTGTCCACTGTAACCCCCAGGTTCTTTTCTGCAGAGCTGTTGCCCAGTCAGTCAGCCCCCAGCTTGTACTAGTGCATGGGGTTGTTCTGTCCTAAGTGCAGGACTTTGCACTTGTCCTTGTTGAACCTCATGAGATTTCTTTTGATTGAATCCTCCAATCTGTCTAAGGCTCTCTGAATTCTAGCCCTACTCTCCAGAGTATCTACTACTTCCACCAGCTTAGTGTCACCTGCAAACTTGCTGTGAGCATACTCTACACCATCTTCCAGGTCATTGATGAAGTTATTGAACAAAATTGGCCCCAGGCCAGACCCCTAGGACACTGTACTTGATACCAGCTGCCAACTAGACATTGAGCCTTTGACTATTGCCCTCTGAGCGCAATGATACAGACAGTTTTCTATGCAGCTTACAGTCCATTCATCCAACCCATACTTCGTTAGCTTGCCTGTGAGAATGTTGTGGGAGACTCTATCAAAAGCCTTGCTAAAATCAAGGTATACCACATTCACTAGTTTCTCTGCATCCACAGTCATCTCATCATAGAAGGCAATCATGTTGGTCAGGCATGACGTGCCCTTGGTGAATCCATGCTGACTGTTCCTAATCACCTTCTTCTCCTCCAAGTGCTTAGAATGGATTCTTTGAGGATCTGCTCCATGACTTTTCCATGGACTGAGGTGAAGCTGGCCAGTTTGTAGTTCCCTAGATGCTCCTTTTTCCCTTTCTTAAATATGGGCACTATATTTACCCTTTTCCAATAGTCTGGGACCTTTGCAAGATGCTCTCAAAATCCCTTTGGGTTTGTTTGGCATTGTACAGCATGAAGCACCATATGCAGATAGAAGATAACTCTGGCCTTGTGGCAACAGTAAGAAATCACTGAAATGCTATCCTGAATGTGAAACTGTAACAGGTGCATAGGCTATAATGGTCACAGAAATGCAAAGCTCTGCAAAAAGCATCAGGAAAGTGCTAGAAATGGTTGGTGCATTTGATTCTGATGGACAGCAGTTGAAATTGCTTAGTGGAAATAGTTGGAAGCTTGTGTTTATGCTTACTAATTGCAGTGCAGGGATGAACTGAAGTACACTGATAAAGCTGCCTGTTTTGTCTCTACATCTAAATAACTTGAATGTTATACAGCTGTTATCTTGCTATAGAATGGTCTTGGGCAGAGTTGAATAACTGTTCCCTGTGGCAGGGCACTGCGGGTGCCTGCCACTTTAAGGGCCTGGAGCTGGCAGCTGCCAGGTGCATTTTGAACCTAGGGCTGCCCATATGAACAGGGCAGTTCTGTTGCTGGAGGCCAGGTAACAACACTGCCTGGCTGGGGGGCTGCTGGTATTATCTGGAGTTAAGAGAGGAGCTGCAGGGGATGGTCAGGAGGCTCCTGGTCCTGGGTATGACCTAAAACTGCACCCTGCTGGGAGTGGGTGGCCTGGTGGGGCTCCCAGTAGCGCAGGAGCCCCCAGGAAATACCAGGCCAGTTACCACCCTCTGACCCACCTTAACCCCCACAACTGGGGGGTTCCCCCTTTGTAGGGTCTGGAGGGAGGGAGAAAGAGAGTGAGGCCATAGGCTCATGACTGTCTGGACTTCCCCTGACTGGTCAATGCTGGGGCCAGGACTGGAAGGGTTGAAGGGCCAGGGGCCCACTGCGAGGGATGCCCAAGAGCCAAGGGCCTGGGGTTCCAACTGGCCTGGAGGTGGGCCAGGGCTAGTGGCCAAAGGTCCCGGCGGGGGACCACACCCGGAAAGGGAAGCAGTACAGGGAGCTATGCTGCCCAGGATGAAGGCGGATTAGGCCGCCAGAATGGAGGGATCATAGAGGGGTTCAGCACTAGGATTATGGGGCCCAGCCTGGTGCTGGTGATTGTGAGAGCATCTGGATGCCATCTGCGAGGCTTGGGCTGCAGTGTAGGGGAGGAATGGAGCCACAGATGGCGCCCTCTGGCATCGGGGCAAGAAATGGGCAGCCTCCCGCTTATTAAGATCAATTAAACTATTAACAACAAGGATGGTGGGCGAGAAGGGAAGGCGGGTGGATAGCCCAGAAACAGGTGGGCAGGCCATTGGGAAGTCGGCCCCGAGAGGCCCCGTTACATGCCCCTACTGACCTAGGGTATATAGGAGCATCGAATGCTCAGTGATGATGATTCTTGCTCAAACACAGCTGTCTTTGAAGAAGGGAATAAATATACCCACAGGGCATATTGGCAACTTACTAGCACTGGGCACTGCAGACATATTTAACAGCTTGATTTATATGAGTTTTTTAAGTGGATAGATAGATTTTTATAATTTCTTCTCTGATTAGCTCTACAAAAAGAAACTGTTAATAAGAAAGTTGATAAGCCCTTTTCTACAAAGACTGAACATGGACCTTTCCCCTTCTACTGCATTTGAGAGAACCAACTGCTATGCCTCTTGCTAAAACTACAGCTGGATACTTAGATTTTTTTTTGACTATATGCATAAATTAAACTGGTCCCCACATCTGAAGTTAGGAAAGACCAGCATATTGCTAGAGCCATGGCAAAAATCCAGTATAAGGCTGAGTCAGAGACTTTTGAAAATCCCACAGGTCACTTCCTGAGTCCAGTCTTCCCTATGTTGAAGTGGGGAGTTTACATGCAGATCACAATAGCCCAAACTCTATTTGGGCAATAGGACTTTCCTTGGTTGGGAGCTACAGAATCTGGCTATTCCAATAGTGGAAGAAATTGCTACTTCATGCTGAAAATCCTATCCATTTGTTTTCCTCAGTTTACTATTCTGGGTAGGAAACATTTCAGTCTTCTCTTCCTCTTTCTCAATGCTAACAAACCAGTGCCATAATGGTGGACCCATTAGGTTTGTATAAAGAATTGTTTCTGTAGTTTCCTGGAAATGTGTGCATCCTAGTGTGATGGTTATGAATGTAACTTCAAGTACATTTCTGGACCTGAACGTTTTCTTATTAATCGCTACTTTTAATAAGTAGTTCTTTTGTCCCTATGAGCTGAAAGGAGTATGCCAAAGTAGATAACATACTGACAAGATGCATTTAGTGGAATGTCTTGTTGAACACTGAGTATATTAGAAACATAAACAACCTATTACAGACTGGTGACAGAGTTAGTGCGATGGATCACATCTTGTAAGGAAAAGAAACAAATATGAATGTTTCTTTGATGTTTGAACACATGGGACCTTTCTAAATAAACACTCATAACTAAACAAACCATTCCCTGCAGAGCAGCTGATTGAAAATAAACACACAAAATGGAGTTGAAAGGCTGTTTATTGCAAACGCCTTTCAGTTATTCTGCTTTCCCTTGAATACATTTAACAAATGCAGTTACTATATGTTGAATGTGCATTCGATTAAGGCTCTTTCCTACTGGGAAAACTAAAACTTGTTCTCATGGAAAACTAAAGGAAAATGACAGTAATAGACCATCATTTTGGACCATAGCACATAGACTCCTGTGAGAATTTGACTAAAAACCATATAATATTCTGATTATAAAAAAATACCATTAGACAGTTTTCAGGTTCTTGTTACACATTAATTTTAGGTGGCTCTTAACCCCTGGATTTTCCACACAATAATATCTGAAACTAGATTTAAGCACACTTTAGGAAGCTTACAGTTATGCCACTCCAGGCCAGGTTTATCTCTGATCCATATTACCCAGTTCATGTTCTGTTAATCTGTGGTCACTCCCCGCAGATGAGCCACCCAAGTTGCAGTCCTCCTGGATCCCAGGATGCAATGTTCCCTCCTTCACCCTCCAGTCCACCTCTTGAACTCTAGTGCCGAGGGGGTGGCTCTGGCACACAAATCCCCCTCCTGCCCCTAGGGTGTGACCTTCCCACCCCTAGGGGTGCAACCCTGTGCTAACAGCCTGCTGAGTACATGTCAGCTAGCCAGGTTGGAGGGCAGACAGGTCTACAGTTGGGTCTAAGGTGGTTAGGGGGGAACAAATCAGGTCCCGCTGAGCTGGGGCTTTCTTCCTAAGGCAGGGGCAGTAGCATCTTTCATTACTGCTCCTACCTCCCAGCCACCCTAGGAAGCATGTCCAGGACCCTTTATGGCACAATCTCAAATTATTAAAACATGAAACCTTCTTAATTTCTTTTCCTTTTTTTTTAAATTACCTTTTATTTTATCCTTCAGTAGTCGACTTTCTTCATTTCATGGCACTTCTCTCATCCCCATTTCCCTTCCATCTCCCATTTCATTACCCACTGGCAGGCGGGATCTGCGTCCCCTGCTCCATGCATCTGGGGGGCTTGTCCTCATGCTGCCCCAGGTACCTTGGAGCATCACAGCGGGAGCAGGAGGTGTTGCAGGGGTAAGGCAGCCAGTGTAAAGGGAGGGCAAAGGGAAAACTGTGTGAGGCATCATGGTGGCTGGTGCCTGCAGGGCACATGGGTCACAGTGTCTCCAGCTGTGGGAGAAAGTGGGGTTCACCCCACCAGCATGTGCCCCCCACCCCCTGGTGGCTCCATTGTAAGGAGTGGATCCATTGCATGGAGTGGATCCCTCCAAAGCTAGCTCTGTTACATGCGGATGAGTTGCCTGTCCCAGCCTATTGGGAGCTACAGTCGCCTTCACTAGTTGTCACTCCCTCGGGCTCCCCTTGCTTTTCCTGCCTCCCCTTCCTCCTCCTCCAGCTGTGGGACAAGCAGTGCCTGCCAGCAGGGACCCCTCATCCCCCATGGGTGCAGAGTGGAAGGAAACAGCTGGGCAGAGGTGGAGGCAGCCCCCTGGCAGCTGCATGTCTGCCAGGGATTGAGTGAGGAAAGCTAGGCAAACTTTGCCCTCCCTTTGCATTGCTCACCTGGAACCGACTCCCTGCCCTAACACCCTCTTCCGCTGCCATGATGCTCCAAGGCACCTGGGGCAGCATGAGCACAATTCCCCTAGAGCCATGGAGCAGGGGGCATGGCTCCCCACCACAAGCCTGGGACACCAAGCTTTCATTGCTCTGTTCTGCCTGCCTGGCCTTGAGGTTCCCGCTGCTTGGAGCTGCCCCTGAAGCTGGGGACAGTTCCTTTGCCACCCTCTGAAGCAGAGGCAGACAAAATATGGCCCACAGGCTGCATCCAGTCTACCAGGCACTTTCATCTGGCCCATGGGCACCCACCAATGAATTGTACTCTGCTCAGCCCTTCCACCCACAAGGGTGGGAGCGAGGCACTGGTGGGGGGGTATACACACCCTCCCCAACATACCCTATTCCACCTCGCTTCCACCCTTGTGGGCGGAAGGGCCTGGCCCAGCCAGCAGCAGCTTCCGGGCAGGGCTGCTACTGCTCCTGCAGCTGCTCCAAGGGTCCCAGGGTCCTTCTCTGGCAACCTCCTTGCTCCAGGCAGCAGGTAGGGAAGTGGTGGGGAGGGCAGGGGCAGCTGCAACTGGGTGGGGAGGCAGGAAGTGTGGGACTGGTGATAGTGTGAAGCCTGCACCCAGGGGGCAGTGGGAGCACAGAGCTTTGCTGGGCAAGGTGTGGGGGATGTAGGGAGCCCTGCACACTCCCCCACATGGCACACAGCCCCCACTGTGGACAGAAGCAGCATGTGGGGGACATTTGGGGCACTCATGCTGGCTACAGTCACTGGCGCATGAGCCAGCACTGTGCGTTGGGGTTAGAAGTACAGCTTCCCAGGCCCACCTCTATCATTGTGCTGGTCTAGAGCTGGATGCCTTCTTCACCCCCTGCTGCACAGGTCCTGGGAGTCTTCAGGGAAGCAGGGGCCAGGGCTCCCCTCCACTCCTGGTGGAGTCCCAGGACCTGCGCAGCAGAGGGTGGGCAAGGCAGCTGGCTCCAGTGTGGGGCTTCCCCTGGTGCTGCACGAGTGTGGGAGCTGCACATGCACCACATGGAGCCCCTGCAATAGAGGTGGGCTGGGCAGGCTGCACTCCTCACCCCTGTGCACAGCACTTTCCACAGCCATGCATTGCAGGGTGCCAGTGCCTGCATAGGGCATAAGTGCCCCAAGTGCCCTCACCAGCTGCTGCTGCCAGCAGAGGGAGCTGCGTGCCATGTGTGGGGGGCGGTCTCCCACACCCTGCACCCATAACCCCCCTGGCATATACACCACCACCAACATATCTTATGTCCCCCACACACACAGCCACATTCCTCACAAACCCTCCCATACATACAACCTGAGCCTCAAACACACTCCAAACACAATATACAAGAATAAGACTTTATTTCTGAGTCATTATGCAATCACCTCTGTATACAGTTCACAAACCCAAATCATGACAAAAATATTTTTTTGTAATAAAATTAAAATACATTATAGTAGGCATTTGCTTTTTAGTGTATGATTTGTTTTTTTTGTTTTTTTTGTTTTTTTTTTCTAGTTTCAAGATGGCTATCCTCCTCCCAAAGGGAGTATTTCCATGGGGCAAGGGGACTTCCAGGTCAGGGGGTGGGACTTTTGGTTCCAATATGATGATCAGGCAGTAGGGCACCTGTCAAGAGGTGGGGCTACCCATTTGGTGAGCTGTTGAGGGCCATAACTTGTTAAGCAGCTCTCCAGCCGAAATAATTTTCCACCCCTGCCCTGGAGCTGATGGCTAAGCTGAGCAGGAGTTGTGGCCCCCTGATGCCTGGGCTGAATAGGAGCAATTTACTTCCAGATCAGCATCTACACATGTATTCAGATGCATTATTGTAAAGCACCATTGGCTAGTACCTGTATCTGTTGGTAGTAGCAAGTGGCACTTTATGTCAATTTACTGAGTGGTAATTGCTGTGCAGGTGGAGATGGTGACACTTTCCTGTTCATTAGATTAGTTTAATGCACTGTAAAGCACAGGTGTTGATGGGCCCAAAAAGTGCAATGAGTAAAAATGACCACTCCAGGAGAAGAATAACCAGGGTACAAGTAGGGGTAAAACACTTCCAGGTGAGTTTCTTCTGGGACAGCGAATGTCTGTACATGCCAACAATACAGGCTAGCCATGAGCCATCTAGGTTAGCCAATCAGGGCTACCCTATGCACTGTTGTAATTTGTTGCCAGACAGAGTAAGGGAGCCCGCAGAGCGTACTGATTGCCTATCAACAAATAACAACAGAGTGTGTAATTGCTTCTACAGAATCACTATAGAATTGCTCCTACACAATAGTTTGGTAACACAGAGTTGGCTGCAAGCTGCACCTTGGTCATACGCTAAGTAAAAGAGAATTCTACTTAGCTGCCTAAAGGTGACTTATCTAACTCTGGACCTAGGTGTCTTTTTGGAAGATATGCCTTATCAAAACCCAGTTAGCAGCTCAATAATATGATAGCAGGGATGAAATGGAATGGCCTATGATATATAGGAGGTCAAAAAACAGGCTGAATATTCTCTTCTGCCCTTAACTCTCTGAATTAATGAACCTACTGAATGAATATGAAGTGGGATTTTTTTTCTGCATGACTTTTGCTATGTGTGACATGTAGCACAGTTATGAAACATCTAGTAGTAAGAATGTATCAGAAGCCACAAAGAGGTGTCTGCTTTGAAATATCTACTATTTTACAAGTTTAAGGTTATTTAATTTTTTTTTCATGTTAATTTTAAAATGGATGATTGGTTTAAAATGAAAGGGTTAAGCACACCAGATAATGAAACACTGTGTCATTTATTTAGCTTAATGTGGCTAGAAAAAAATCGATGCACTTTGGTCTGTCAGTTAGCAATCTCACATTTAATTGAATAACGTGTCAAGTATTTTAAACTGTTTAGCAATGTTAATAGAATTTAGCACTATAGTAATGCTAATAAGCTAGGATGCTTTTCCTGAATTACAATTGGATTTGAACATGCCCTTCATTTTAAATTCCCAACCTACTTAGATATAGATCAAACAGCTATCATTATGTCCATATAGATTTGTGAAAACCCCCATTATTCAATTATATATTCTTTCCTTGATTCTCTCTAAAACTAAGTAACTGTGTACAGTTTGATATTCCTAGTCATGGCTACTTCCTGTGCGTGCATTTGTATTCTCTTCCACTTCATTACTGTTACTGAGAGAAGGCATAAATCAAACAGTGGTCTTTTTATGGCAGCTGTGTGATAAATGGTTGAGCTGAGATATGCACTCATGCACTGGGCAGGCACTAAGAAAATTGAGGGGAACAGCAGAAGGAACTGCTCCTTACATCTTCCGGGCAAGGACTATGCATACCCACATTCTTTGTAGTGTCCAAAGAACAGGGATGACTCCCCTTTGGCTCCCTCTAAGATACCAATTATCCAAAAAGGACATGGCCTCTTCCTTGATCAGAAGAGCTTGTCAATATGCTGGAGAGAGAGAGAGAGAATGCTGTATCATCCTAAAAGATGGTGCAGTGAAAATGCTTCTCCCCTGGGCGTGAAGTGTGGCAAGGGATTGTGCCTCTCTGTCCCACAGAAACACGCAGCTCAGGGGGCTGATTTCTATCAGGAAGTATCCGATTCTTTTGTTCAGTAATTGTTTGTTTGTTTGTTTGTTTGTTTGTAATAAAATCATTAGTGTAACCAATCAACAACCAAGATTACATAATGCTCTGGCATATGCCTATCTATTTATTGTTGTCCTTCCCTAGCACATAGGAAGCCCAAACATGGACCAGGGCTCCACTGGACTAAGTGTACAAGAACAGAACAAAATGCTGGGCCTGGCCTCTAAGAGCTTACAGTCTGAGGCTAGGAACAGAAATCAGCTTTGTGTCACCATAAAAGCTTTTATGGTGGTGCAAAGGCCAAGCAAACAGATGTCCATGCCCCTTGTCATGCCACAAATGCACAAAATTGTGCCAGCAACAATAGATGGTAGAAATTTGTGCTGTTTGCAGTGGACAGGTTTACACCCACTTGGCCATTTTATGGTTGATGAGCATAGGTAGCTTGGAGCTGCCTCCACGTTCCAGCTGCCCCAAGCAGGTGCCTTCCTGTGCGCCCTGGGAATTCCTATTCCTAGGATATATGGGATCAGGTCCCTGAATCCCCAGGCGCACCTGCCCAGGTTTCCTACTTGCAGATATGTGCCCCAGGAATCCACCAGCCACATGCATCACACTGCTGTACCCCAAGCTGAAGTATGGCAGCACTATATGTGCACCCAAAGAATCCCCCGCCAGGAGATGCATGTGGTGTGAGTCTGCAAGCAGAAAACCTATGGTTCCCTTGTTTGCAGCTATCCCACAGGATTCAGCTCCTGAAACAGCATGGGCCCAATGCTGACGGGAAACAGGTAACATCTCTGTCACCTGATGAACTGGGTCAACTGATGCTGTAACAAAAATGCATGCATCTACCTTTCGTGTGTGTAGGTATTTGTTTTTAGCCTAAGACAAGAGAAAAAACCCCAGATACTTACAGAGAAAAAGGTAGAGGAATCAAGAGATGGAAACAAGGAGACAATACTAGCCAACCTGAAAGGCTGTGATCTTAGCACCATTACCAAATTCTTGGTGGGCTTTCTGGCAAAATGAGTCTTAAAGAAGGAACAAGAGATAGCTTTGCAGTTTCTATAGGGAGCTCCTCTCAAGCATGAGTGGGCAACATGGAAAAAGTGTGCAAAGAGAAGATGGTGTCATGAAGTTCACTCTGTTTGTTTCCCAGTTCAATGCCTTAGGTTCCAAACAGGTGACACATCATACACTAGGGAATATAATATCTAATGCTGGGCTTCCTGACATTAAAGTCTATTGAACAGCCTTCATTTGTAAAGTGTGCTGTTTCATAAAGAGAGACAAGGTTCTTTGGGTAGATATGATATCTTTTATTAGACCAAAGATATCACATCTACCCAAAGAACCATGCCTGCTTAGGTCCTTAGACCAACATGGCTATACCCAACAACCCTGTTTCATACAGAAAATGTTGCTATAAAACATCCTGTACTCTGGCCCATTTTCAAAGTTCCTTGAGTTCACCCCCTCCCCCAACATTTTTGGATGCTTGTCTATGTAAAGATTTAGTCCATAAACTTGGTTCACAGTGTCTAGGACTAGAAAGGTCTGAATAGTTCATCAAATCTAATCCTAGTGTGCATCCTGGAGTTCATGTGCTTTGCTTCTCTAAGTGCTAAATCTGATTTTCTACCTCTACTTACGATGACTCAACGTTTTTCCTTCTAGTTAATTTAATTGTCTGAGTGTTCTCAATGTAGAAACTTTTTTTCTTAATATCAAACTTGAGTTTCTCTAATTTCATGGCACTAAATTCATAAAAGGAATAATCAAAGAAGCAGTATATTTTTATGGATCATAATCGCATACTTTGAGTGTTTACTTTGTGCATAATCAACACATACAGTTACTTCAGCCTTTCCCTCATGTCCTCTTATCCTTTATTTTATAGCCTTTGTTTTGGACTCCATTTAGACACTCAGTGTTCTTCTATAATTACGAAGCTTGAAAGTAGATGCAGTGCTGCAGTTATGATATGTTTTTAGTAAGAAGAATTGTCACTTAGTTGGTGTTAAGAAGTATATATTCCATAGAAGAAATGACTAGAGATGATTAAGGTTGCAAAATTAACACAAGATTTAGGAAAGTGATTAAAGGTTACAATGTACGGTCTTGAGTCTGACCCTTGATTATCTCCCTTACCGTACAATCCCACACAGTTTCTAAAATACGTATTATATACACATTTTTTCAACAACTTTAGGTAAGTAAGTAGCATCTTGTAAAATCCGTCACTCTTTATACTTTCAGCAGTTTTTCTCATCGAGGTCTAGCATAGGATAGGCATTGGCTTAGACAGCTTATTTTCCTCTATGAGAAAAATATACATTAAAAATGTAAAAGCACCTATATCATACTTTCCCAATTCAATCAGAATTCCTTAGGTGCAATGCAGAGGATGAGACAGCTACCAATGAAGCTAAAACATGCAATACAGCCCTCATTAGGTACAATTTAACGCTGAAGCAATTAACTGCAGAGCTTAGCTATAACCTGAGGTAGCCTAATGTAAGAACATCAGCAATTTTTCACTGTGACCCTTTGTTGTTATATTTAATGAGGTATAAGTTGCTGTGAACTTTGTTACTTTCATGGATTATTTTTATGACACATAAGACATTACAAGTGTGAAAAGGGCATATGGACATCCCATCTGTGCTGTGCCAGGGGCTGCTTCTAAGAAGGTCACAAAATTTTCACAAAAAAGGTTTCAGCCAGTTCTTTGTGCAAGCAGTTTTTTTTGCTCTTGTTGATTATGCTGTGTAGCCACATGCCATACTTCATCCTCAATATTTATTCAATTCAGGGTTTATGTAATTTCCTGTGTTTTAAAGATATATATCAAGAGAGCTCACCTCTCTTAAACTTTGAAGCAAAGAACTGACAATAACCCAGTTCACAGTTTGGAACTAATCGGTTCAAAGCTACTGGACCATCATTTTCTGTCTATTTTACAAGTTCCACATTATGCTGCACACTCAGGGGCTGAACAGCTCTTAAGAGGCATAAGTTTGGCATTTTGTCCTCTGCACTGTCTAGTTTTAACAAGAAACCCCAATGCAAAATATTAATGACTCAGTAGAAAAAAGCTAAAACAATCAGAGGCACTTTCTGCTCCATTCAGCCTTTCATTATTCAAATGTTCAGTTTTTATAATCCAGCTATGTTGGATATAAAGCTGTTCAAATAATGTTTCAGGAGTTTTCTTTCATTAATAGGGACAGCATCCCTCCTACAGCTCTCCTAACAGCTACATTCTTTTTGTTAAAATTAAACACAATGCAACTACTCGCCTCTCCCCACCAATTCCCCCAAAACACAAAAAATTACACCCTGCACAGGAACTTAGGAATTGTCTTACTGGCTTGAACCAGAGGTCCATCTAATCCAGGGATTGGCAAACTATGGCCTGTGGGCTGCATCCAGCTCACAGAGCCCTTGGTTCCAGACCACACTGTGGGAGCTTTTGCAGCAGGGGGCTTTGGCGGTGTTTGGCAGTTGGGGGCTTTGCCTGTGCAGTGCTGCAGCTGGGCAGCCGGGCAGCCATAAGCTTTGCTCAGGCTGTATGCAGGGAGAAATGGTGGTGGCTGGGTCCTAATTTAAGCCTGCCTTGGACACAAACTGGGGCATTCCTGCCCACTGCTAGAAGACACTGCCCTCTATCCTGATTTCTAATACTTGGAACGTGAGCATGAACTTCACCATCCTCAATGATTAACTGTGACACAGAAATCACAGTTTTTTTAACATGTGATTAAAACATTTCTTTATTTCTGTTGTGAATTCCTCTTTACATTTAGTTAAAACTGGGCAATGATCAAGTCCTAAAAATTTCAGCCTCAACAGACAAGATTTTGGTGAATACGAATCTCTGAGAACAGGTATTAGGGTGAAATCTTTGTGGGGAGGGGGCGGAGGAGGAACTCAGTTACCACATTTACTTGAATATAAGATGACCCTGAATATAAGGTGACTCCCCACTAATAGAAATATATGGAAAATGTTAAAAATTGTCAAAATTCTTCAGGCGTAGAATCTCATTATCAAAGGGTTGTATTGAATTTGTCCCCCTTCCCACTGCCGCAGAAGGGAAAATAGTGGTGGGGGTGGGGGAAACAGGTTACCCCATTGCCATCAGCAGGGCCCCCCGCTTCTTCAGCCTGAAAATTTCTTGTCCCCTCTTACTGTCAGACCCTGCTTGGGCCCCATTTCTTCCCTGAGCACAATCCTGAACATGACAGGGGGAAAGGGACAGTGGGGAGGGTTGAAGCGGCAGAGGGGGACAGGAGACTGCTATGGATCTGACTCTAGCCCTGACCTGGACTCAAGCCAAAGTCAGAAACACAGCAGTAGCTGCTTACCCCCCTCCCCGCACTCCCTCCCTTGTTAATTTGAAATTCAAGGGACCAAAAAACCCACTGACTTTGCAATAAACATACCTATAGTAACTTGCATATATGAAAATTACTATGGGTACGTTAATCTAGAATTGATGCATTTGAACTTGTTGCAAACTGCTGTAGGTTTCAAGACAGGTATACCAGACACACATTTTTAAGCAGTATTTTTGTACCTACATTTACATAGTACAAACTATGCATGGTATTTGTCCAGAGCCAAAAAACTCATGACTTTTTATTTATTGGGCTGGGACCCAGCAGAGTCAACAGTATTTCATGCCACAGTGACCCCGCATCCCAGTGCTGCTCAGTTTGTGTGTGTACTCTAGATACCCGCTGCAAAGGACCAACATGCTAACTAGCCTCCCACTCATGACTGGAACCAGGTATTCTTGTCATGCGTCTTGGGACCCTCCAAAAATTTATATGCAGATGAGGCGCAGGGCAATCTGGTCCATCTCTACCCCATAGGGGACCAGGGCCACACTAATCATGAGAAAAGCTGAGAGAGGGGGTGACAGCCTCTCTGCTACATACAAGTTTGGTAATGTTTGCTAGATATTTAAGGCTGGTGAAGAAATAGGAACTATTGGAAATGGGAAAGGAAGGCACTGCTCAGGTGTGGGAGTGAAGAGGAAGTTGAAATGTATTTGATGATTTGGTTTACCATGACTTGGAAAAAGAAAAGGTGGTACTGAGGGTGAATGAACACAATGAGCACTATATTTTATTCAGACAGGCTGTACTAACCTAGACGTGTGGTAGGTTCCCACCAGTGTGTTTGCCCAATGTGGGCCAGGTGTTTTTTTATGGGCATGTTCAGTCTGGGCTTCATTCAATCAACTTCAGAGTTGGTTTCTATGACTGAACACATGCTACTTCTAGCAGCAGTTTATTGATAGAAAATGTATTTAAAGGGGAGGTTGGGGTGGTTTGCTGGCATGAGAATATAAGGCCAGGCGCTTTTTTCCCCATGCTGACTGGGGGAAAAACCTCATATTTGATGAGTAAATATGGTATTTTCACTCCCCTATGTAATAAAATTAATTAAACAGGAGTTCATAGTCTTAGAACTAGACTGCTCTGCTGTGTACTTTCATTTATCAATCCCAACATCACCTTGTATGTGGCTGCTATCAAACCAGCTCTCTGCCACTGTATATTGCAGCATGGTATTATTTCACATGCTGAGATGCACACACTCTCATACCCTTGCATTTGTCAACAGTGATTTTTATTTGACTCACGCTGGCCCAATTTTCTAAACTCTCCTAGATCTTCTGCAGTTTTACTTTACTCTCCACAGGTTTACAATCCCTAAAACAGCAGCAAGTATGATTAGTGTATGATTTATTCTTTATAGCAGGCCATTTATAAAGACATCAAATAGTATTGACCTGAAAGTTATCCTTTAAATGTTTCTTAGATTTGTTTTCTTTGGGTTACTTGACTTCTCTGTAAAATGCAGGAATCCAACAGCAAGAGAGAGAGCAATCTTCTCCCCATTTCTTATCTGTATCAAATACATCTTTTGGAGGGAGGATTTCATTTCACAGTTTGAGGTTAGACTATCAATGAAATGAAATTCTTAAAATAGTAAAATTCAGATGGTACATTTACATTTTCTTAATGAAGGTCTCATTGCGAAATTCTCCATAAAATAATTACGGAGAAGCAACAATGTCCTTCATCAACTCTCAGCTGTTTTAATTAGTTTATATACACCTGTGTTTTTCTTTAGATAGAACTTTGCCCACCTGACATGAGGTTATTCACAACAAATGATAACAGTGAAAAAGATACTTGTACGAAGAAATTTGTGCCATGTTAACACACCTGACTATAAAAAGTAGGACAAAAAAGAAGAAATACTCACATTTTGAGAATTAATTTTATGATTGCAAAAGCAATAGGTCTGTTCACTATCCATGTTACTATACGCTAGGGCTATGCAAAATTTCGATGTCTGTTTTGTTTTGACTCATTTCAAGGTTGAAACAGCAAAATTGAAATGAAACAAAAACCGTTGAAATAGCCATGAAACAAAATGAGGCCAGTCGAAACGTTTCAAAAGTCCAGCTGGGTTGGCTTCCCATCCCTGGTGCAAGATCTGGCATGGGCAGGGAGGTAGCCCAGCTGATCTGGCATGATCTGGGGAGTCAGCCCAACTCAGGTTCCTTTCCCCAGCCCCATAGTCCAGTGAAACAGTGAGGCTGCTTCGACTCAAAATTTTATTCAAACAAAACACTGTTCTGTCCGGACCCTGAAACTGAAGTCATGATGCCTAGTAGGGCTGTGCAAAATGGCACCTGTGCAGGCCCCAGCAGTATTAAAAGCTGCCCTGTCCTGGCCGTATCAATACAAAAAGCTGCCCCAGCAAGCAGCTCAGGGCTACTCATTCTCAGGAGCTTCTGGGGCCCGGCCAGCTAGTACCTGGGGACACACAAGGGGTACCTTGTGCCAGCTGGACTGTTGAAGCAGCCCTGAGAGTTCCCTGCACCCTCTACCCACTGCAGCAGTCTGGCAGTGGGGGCTGCTGCCTGGCTATGACCTGCTGCCACCTGTGACAGCCTGTGGCCCCAACGCTGTGCACCTGCCAGACCTGAATGGGGACTGCACAGTCAGTAGAGGCATCTGCCCCTCTGGGCTAGCTGCTAGCGGGCTATGGCTGCAGAGTTGGCCTTTGTGTGGCACTACTGCCATGTGTACCCCTGCCCGACCATCTTGGCAGGTATTGCCTGGAAGGTGTTCCCAGTGTGGTGGCCTGTGTTGAACTGCCAAAGTATGTCCTCCTGGCCCCAACTGGCCAGGAGGTCAGCCACCTCCAGCTAGGTCCCAGTGCCAGCTCTGAGCAGGTTCCTTTGCCTGGGTCCTGTCACTTGCCTCACTAGCAGGAATTCTGGTGTTCCCTATTTGAAAACTGAAAAATCCCTGATTAAAAAAAAATCCCCAAATCAATCTGTAAAATACCCAAAATCCATGTTACTCCACAATTAAAACAAAAAACCCCACTATTATACAGAGAGACAGAGATTTGTTTGGCAATGTTTTATTGATATATCTACAGTGTTAAAGCAATATGGAAGCCTACCATGTCTCTATCATAACAAATGACTTCAAAATACTTATATGTTTTGTTTGGTTTTCTTACTATAGAGCAGTTAGAGCTCCCTGACCTTTTCACTAACTAGGATGTTGGGACAGCTGCCCCTGCAGCCACAGCTCCTGCCAGCAGGTATCATTCTGCCTGGCAAATGGGCACGTAGGGTGTGTGCTATGGGGATGTGGGGTTTGTAGAAGGGTGGTGGGAAAGGGGGTGGGGGTATGTGGGTGGCTGTGGAAGGATGTGGGGTGCTGTGGGGTGTGTGGGTAGGTAAGAGTGGATTGTGGAGGGGCTGGGGGGGCTGCTCAGGAGGAAAGTCCCCTGTCCTCTTCAGGGTGCAGACCCCCCACATAGCTCACAGACTACCTTCCACAAGGCTACAACACGGCCCTAACAGGGGCCAAATGGCTCCTGCAGAGGCTACCATGCCCCTGCCTGCAGGGCCCATGTGACCCCCATCCAGCTCCACCCCTGCTTGCTCCCCCAGCTCCCGTGATGGCTGCCTCGCCTGGTCCCATCCCCCACACACTCCCTGAGCTCCCCAATGGCTGCCCCCCGGGTCCTGCAGCCTCCCCAATTGCTTCCCCATCTGGCCTCATCCCCCAGCCCCACCAATGGGTGCCCTGCCCAGCCCCAGTCCTGGCACTTAAAAAAAAAGAAAAAAGCCCCGTTGTAGCAGCAGCTGTCATGGCCTCTGGGGCCTCCTGGCAGAGCTCCCCCCATGCAAACCAACTGGTCCCGAGCTGTTAGACCGCATGAGGCACCATATGCCACCCTGCTGAGCCACGGTGCACCCACACCATCTGACAATGGCAGTGTGGGTACCAGGCAGCCGGGGCCAATCTCTGCTACCCCCTGCTGCCCCACACAGCACAGGGAGAGTGGGGGGGCTCTGCCACGAGGCCTTAATGGCTGCTGCTGCAGCCAGTGAGTGTGGGGCTTTAAGTGCCAGGACTGGGGCTGGGGGGGGCAGCCATTGGAGGTCTTGGGGAACAGGAGCAGGGGGAGCTGGGGCAGCAGGCAGGGGATGGGACTGCAGGGGTCCCCCCCATGGTCTCTTCCCCCACTTCTCCAGCCCCCCCCACTTACCAGAATGGAGCCCAGGTCCAGCTCTCTGCTGCTGGCACACTGCCTGCCATGCACAGGGGCTGGGGAATGAACCGGGGGGCTGGGGGAGTGAAAGGGGAAGCTGGGGGTGCGAGTGGGGGCAGAACCAGGCAGGAGGTCCCTCCCATGGTCCTGTCCCCCTCCTCCAGCTCCTCAACCCTTACTTACCTGGCACAGAGCCCAGGTCCCTGAAGCCTGCACACTGCTTGCCCTGCACAGGTAAGCAGTGTGCTTCAGCACCGGGACAAAGGCCAGCCATAGAGATGCTCTGCCTTGCTGACAGAGTGGCTCAGTGGAGAACCCGAGTCTCCGTTTCCTCAGGGTACAGCCCCATTTTTTTTCCCAGGGTATTTTTTGACCCACTGCAAATATACAGCATGGGGAATGGTTTTTTTTGTTCCTGCACATACCTCTTGCAGCATCTCAAAGGGCTTTGAGATACTGTGAGAGGCAGGTGTGCGCTCATCCAAGGGATGCAAGGAAATGGGTGCAACAGACTTGCTTTAAAAGAGTTATGTGCACGGGTCCAGATTTTCCATTTGCCATGGAAAATGGTGGTAAAACTTGGATTTTCACCTTTGAAGGAGAAAAGGTTGGGAAACGGTGGGTTTCCCTTTAAAGTGTGGCAGAGTTCCAGCCTGCAAGGGGCTAGGAGGAGAAGGGTGATTAGGCAGGGGGTGCCATGTACATGTGCATGTACAGATGCACATGGTCGCCAGGCAGCCTGCAGAGTAGCTACCTGCAGGTAAGTCTGGTGGTGGGGGATGGGAAGAAAGGGGAGAATGGAGGCCTCCATAGTGAAGGACAGAGCTGGGCAGGGTTGGGGCTGGGGCTGCTGCTCAGCTGCAGCAGTACATGGGGCTTGGGGCCCGGGGTTGGACTATGCGGCCGCAGGGCCCAGGCAGGGAGTGGGACAGAGCCATGGGCAGCTTATCCAGGGGACAGGGGAGCTGGATCCCTGTGCGCACTCTTGGGGTGGGCATGGGGGGCCCCCCAGATTTGTGCATGGGGTGGAGGCCTTCCCGTTGTGGTTTTGGGTTCCCTTCCCTGCTGCCCTCCTCCTGGGACCTCTGCAGCCCAGTGGGTGAGACGTGGTACAGCAGGGAAGACTGGGCTGGATGGAGAATCTTGGTGCCACTGCTGTGAGCCCCATACCACCATAGCAAAGCACCCCATGGCTGTCTGGCAGCAGCAGGGGTGGTGGTATGGAGTTGTGCTCCTTGCTGCTGCCAGGTGGGCAGGGGGCACTTTGTCATGGTGACACAGAGCTCCCAGTGGTGGCACTAAGCATTCTGGCCTGGACTCACTCTGCCCTGCCATGCAGGGTCCTGCCTGCTGGGCTGTGGAGACCCCAAGGGAAAGACCGGCAGAGTGAGGAGCCCTAAGCCTGCAGCAGGCAGCCTGCATCTGCCCCCCACCACAGGCTCCACTCTGGCCATGCCACTCATGGGGGATGGGAGCTGGGCTCCATGCTCTACTCTGCTGCAGTAGCTGTCACCTCCCACAGGCAGCATCCAGGACATGGGCACTGTAGTGGGGGGGCAGGGAGCTGTAGACTCAGGCAGCTGGGGGCCCCCTCTGGCAGGGCTGGGGGTAGGGCAGGGGACTGTGAGTGGGAAGTGATGGGCACCAGCAGGGTTGGGAGCTGTGGGTGAAGACTGAGGGGCAGTGGCATGGGCAGGGCACTGGCATATCAGGGCTGCTCAGCACCACAAAGCAGTGGGGTAGGGACAGCTGCAGTTCGACCTGCATCCTGGTGAGTGAAGGGGGCTGGGGGAGCTCTGATTTTTCTATGATAAATAACCAAAAATCAAATGCCAATTTTTTTAGGTATTTAGAATTATATTGATCACTATTTTAGTGATTTGAGGCACTGGCAGGCTTCCAAACTGCTTTAAAATTGTAAATATGTCAATAAGATACTGTGTTCAACTGATACCTACATATATATATGTGTATATATATATTAGTGGCATTTCATCCTAATCACAGAAAAACTCAAACTAACCGCTGCAGAAGTGCTTGCTCTGATGCTCCAGGTGCCATGGGGCCATCGGTGCTGCTCGGCTTGGCCTTGCTCTAATTCTTGCTATAGGCCCCAAAGCCCTTTCTTGGATCTTGCTCTCAGAGCATCAATCTTACAGGAAGACGATGTTACCCTTTGTAGTGGCCTGAGAAGGTTCAACAAAAACCACAGCTCAGTGGTTTTTGAAGAAGATTAAACTGATTAATTCTGGTTAGTTTACTGTGATTATTAAACCATTAAGCAACCCATTAGATATAGACATATTCTACCTCTCCTTGGAGGAAGCTGGATATAACTACGTCAATATTCAAAATTTACAGATTACCTTTTTTAAATACAGATTATCAAGATATCACGCGTCACTGGAAACCTGCAGAATGATTTCTTCCAGCTTTCTGTTTGAACAGAAGATATTAAAAATTTGGCACATGCCCTAAACACCTTGTAGTACCCAAATTCTAGAGTGGTACGTAGTCCCTACACTGGCAGGGAAACACTGAGCTTTCTTTTTTTAAAGTTTGGGAAAAAAAAGAGTGCAAATATAAATTGAAAGAAATGAATTGGAGGATTGGATAATATTAAGAAAAGAGATTCTAAGCTAAGCTAAGGTAAATCCTACCCAATCCTTGCTAAGAACAAAAAGCAGAAGGCAGCTGGCTGACTAAGAAGCAAGCCAGGCAGCACAGTACCGTTCTGACACTGTTGCTCACTCAGAACCAGCTCACAAAAG
>NW_017729027.1:46699771-46703697 GCF_001723915.1 Gavialis gangeticus | reverse complement strand
TATGTGTATATATATATTAGTGGCATTTCATCCTAATCACAGAAAAACATGGATTTGGAGGGTTTTAACCAGAGAACTTGCGGGGTTAGGGGTCAGGGGTGGTGTTAATCAGAGAATTTCTGATTTTTAAACAGAGAAAACCAGGATCCCTCATTATGTGCATGATCAAAGGCTTCTTGTGGTAAGGAAAGAGACCAAACTTTGAAACAGAAATATTAAAATAAGGGCTATTTTTCAAAAACAACACTATTTCACCAAACACTGACCTTCACCACTGAATCTCTCTCTTAAGAGTCATTTCCTACCTGGACATCTTTTCTAGTTTAACCCTTCCCCAAACACAAAAACTGGCTATATCCAACCAAAAGTAGGCTAATTAATTAAAAAATTGAATCTTTACAGTAAAAAAGTTTGTGAAGGGGCTAATACATGGATGTGACGGTGGACATGCTCAGGGCCGGGTCTCATGCTGGCCCACCCACCTGTCTCTATGGGGTAGCCTACATAGTCTTTCCTGCCATGACTTTGCTGTTCCCATAAACTGGTTGTATAATGTGGGAGGCTGCCCATTCCCAGCCCCGATGCCAGGGAGTACTATCTATGGCTCCCCTACATTGTAGCCCATGGCTCACAGATGGCATCCAGATTAGGATTACTCCCTTGTCTGACACCGGAACAAACACAGTCCAAAGCTGGGCTCCATACATCCTCATATTCACTCCCCACCGCCCCCCAGTCCCCTCACAGGGGCCTCTAATATAATGCCTACTACTGGGCCACATTCCACTGCCCTTGCTCCTCCTGAGCAGCCCCTCTTGGGCCATCAGGCTTTGCTACTTGCATGCTGTCCACACCACGCAGTCCTTAGATTCCCGCAAGTTCCTCTACTCTCTGTGGACCAGCCTTGTGCTAAACTCTGGGCTGATTCTGCCCAAAGCCTTTCACCAAGCAACTCTATACCATACCCCACCCTGGGGTCTCCTCCTCATACTTCCAACTAGCTTGTAACAGGGCTGGCCCTTGCACTGGCCTTCAGGCTTACTCCAGTTCGGCCCTACTCAGCCCCCTCACACACACAGCCATTCAGGCCTACTCACAATTCATCCCTACACTGTGCAGGGTCTCACACTATGCTCCCCACGCTACCCCTCTGGGATTTCCGGGATCTCACATTTCTGCTGGGATCAGGCAACTACACATGACTATACCTGGCTCCATTACTCCCAGAGCTCTCATGATTACCCACTCATGGCCATGAATTCACCATCCAGCGCAGGGTGTCAAAGGCCTGCAGCAAGGCAGTAGCTCTAGACTTTAAGAGAGCCAACTTCAACGAGTTAAGATTAGTGGGAGAGGCGCTGGGTTCCTCGAGGGTAGGGGAACTCAGTGCCCAAGATGAGTGGTCGTTCCTTAAGGAGACAATACTCAGAGCCCAAGGGATGACAATCCCAACAAGAAGCAAAGAGGGCAAGAGTGCCCAAAAGTTCCCCTGGCTCACCAAGGGCATTCGTGAATGCCTGATTGCCAAAAAGGAGGCATACACTTGGTGAAAGGGAGGGGCTAACACCAAACAGGAGTATACCTCCACTGCTTGGGTCTGTAGGGGGGCTGTTAGCAGACCTCTTTAACAAATGCTTTGCCTCTTTTCTTGTGCAGAGTCTGGGACTCCTCTACCAAGATTCAAGATGGACTCGGGAGAAACGCCGTCAGGCCTAAGGTCAGGGAGGACCGGGTTAGAGAGCTTCTGGAGAGCCTGGATGTATTCAAATCATCAGGTCCAGATGCTCTCCACCCCAGGGGTGTTGAGGAATTGGCAGGGGTTATTGCAGGGCCCTTGGCACGGCTTTATGAGCGCTCGTGGTGCTCTGGCCAGGTGCCAGATGACTGGAAGAAAGCCAACACGGTACCCATCTTTAAAAAAGGGAAGAGGGAGAACCTAGCCAACTATAGGTCCCTTAGTCTAACTTCAATCCTGGGGAAACTCTTTGAAAAGATTATCAAGGAGCACATCTGTGATGGGCGAGCATCAGGGATGGTGCTCAAGGGCAACCAGAACGGTTTCATTAGGGGCAGGTCTTATCAGACCAACCTGATTGCCTTCTACGATCAGGTCACAAAAGCACCGGACGCAGGTGTCGCGGTGGATGTAGTCTTTCTGGACTTCAGCAAGGCCTTTGACATGGTCTCCAACCCCATTCTCATAAAAAAAACTAGGTGACTGTTGCATTGATGCCTACACAGTCAGATGGATTGCAAATTGGTTGAAGGGTCATACTCAGAGGGTGGTGGTGGACAGGTCATTTTCGACCTGGAGGGAACTGGGCAGTGGATTTCCGCAGGGCTCAGTCCTTGGGCCCGCACTGTTCAATTTCTTTATTAGTGACTTGGATGACAGGGTCAAAAGCAGCCTGTTCAAATTCACTGATGACACCAACATTTGGGGTGAGGTGGGCATGCTAGTAGGGAAGGACTACTTCCCTGGACAGGTTATAGGGGTGGGCTAACACAAATAGGATGGATTTCAAGTGCAGGGTGCTGCACTTGGGCAGTAGGAACCAGCAGCACACTTACAAGCTGGGAAACTCGTTCCTCAAGAGCACAGTGGCAGAAAGAGATCTTGGAGTCATTACTGACTCCAAGATGAACATGGGTCGGCAGTGTGAGGTCACAGTCGGTAGGGCTAACCGTACCTTGTTGTGCATCCACAGATGCATCTCAAGCAGGGCCAAGGAGGTGATTCTCCCCCTCTATGCGACACTGGTCAGGCCACACCTGAAGTACTGTGTCCAGTTCTGGGCCCCGCACTTCAGAAGGGATGTGGACAGCATCGAGAGGGTAAAAAGGAGGGCCACCTGCATGATCTGGGGACAGTAGGGCAGACCCTACGAAGAGAGGCTACGGGACCTTAACCTATTCAGCCTTTGCAAGAGAAGGTTGAGGAGGGACCTGGTGGCTATCTATAAACTCATTAGGGGGGACCAGCAGAGTTTGGGAGAGACCTTGTTCCTCCGAGCGACCCCTGGAGTAACAAGGAATAACAGTCACAAGTTGTTAGAGAGTAGGTTTAGACTAGACATCCAAAGGCACTACTTCACAGTCAGGGCAGCTAGGATCTGGAACCAACTTCCAAGGGAAGTGGTGATGGCTCCTACCCTGGGGGTCTTTAAGAGGAGGCTTGATGTCTACCTGGCTGGGGTCGTTTGAGCCCACTTTTCTCTTCTGCCCAGGGCAGGGGGTTGGACTAGAAAGTCTACAAGGTCCCTTCCGACCCTACTTCTATGAATCTTTCACCAGGGAGGTAACTGGCCTGGTATTTCCTGGGAGCTCCCATGCTACTAGAAGCCCCACCAGGCCACACTTCCCCGGCAGGTGCAGTTTTAGGTCATGCCCAGGACCAAGAGCTGCCTGCTCTTACCTGCTAGATGTTCCCTACTGAAGTTCAGCCAGACAATGCCTCTACCTGCTGCCAGCAGCCAACTGCTGTCTTTATATAGCTGTGTTCTAAAATGTCTGCCACAATCAGGCACCTGCTGGCTGCCTGACTCAGCCCTTAAAGTGCCAAGCGCTCGAAGATGTGCTGCCACAATGGATCACTGTTCACCCATAATTTATTCATCATTCTTACATCTGGTTTTAGAAAAGAAAACAGTCTGTAAATTTGGGATGATTCTATTTCTTTTATAAATCACAACTTCTTCCCTAAATCAATATTCTGTATCCCTAAGTTGTAACAGACAGCCAGAAGGCTTCTGTTACTTGAGAAGAGGACAGTAGCAGGCAGAGCTGGCTACAAGAAAAGTAGCCAGCTAGGGGGAGTGCCTATTGCAGATCTGGGTACTCTGCAATCATCCAACAGGTCTGAACACTGCTTGGGAAGCACAGGCCCCACTGCAGCAGCCAGACCAGCAGAAGTAAGTTGCACTGGA
>NW_017729027.1:46692562-46694771 GCF_001723915.1 Gavialis gangeticus | reverse complement strand
CAAGGAAAGTAGCCAGCTAGGGGGAGTGCCTATTGCAGATCTGGGTACTCTGCAATCATCCAACAGGTCTGAACACTGCTTGGGAAGCACAGGCCCCACTGCAGCAGCCAGACCAGCAGAAGTAAGTTGCACTGGAGGCTAGTCAGCAAGCCTACTCAGGCAACACCTGTGGTAGCTCAGGAAGTCACATGACCAAATGGGGTGTGGCTTCCAGCCATATAAACCCAGTGCCTGAGTCCAAGCAGGCAACCTAGTTCTGGAGACTGCAATGGAAGGAGCTCCAGAGCTATATGCCCTAGCTGGCATTAGTGCTAACTTGGGGGAAGAAAACAGAATACTATTGCTCTGTAGAGGAATAGGATCCAGCATAAAGGGAAGCCTGATGGTACAGACATGTAGCTACTGTTTATATTTGGACCCAGAGTGGGTTAGTAGGTGTTATAGCCAGAGGGCTTTTTTTTTTTTTTTTTTTATAGTCTATGGGTTGTTGTGGAAGGGACTAAAATAAGTAAGGAGGTCCCAGCTGGCCCAGTGAGAGACAGAGAGAGCAAGCCCAGAGCAGGGTGGAGCTTGGGGCCCAGAGGGCCCAGGGTCTAGACCTGGGCAGACCTTGGGGCCAGAGGGCCCAGAGCAGGGTGGAGATCAGGGTCAGGGGCTGAGCACCCAGGAAAGGCAGAGACAGGACCCTGCAAGAGCTGAAGCAGGCTCAGTGCCTAAAATGGGCCAAGATAGGGCCAGGGGCCCAAAGCCTGAGAAGGGTAGAACCAGTGCCTGAGAAGGGTGAGAACTAAAGCTGAGAACCCAAGTTTGATAGGGCAAGACTAAGGCTGGAGCCCAGCAGCCAGGTCCAACACAATGGATCTGAGCTAAGAGGCTCAGCAAGAGAAAAGGGGAAGAGGCCAAGTGTGCTGAGGGCCCAACAAGGGGGACTGATTGGACAGGCAACCTCCTTGATGCATGGGTGTGGTGTAAAGGGGAGGGCAGAGCCACATAATTAACTTTTAAGGCAATGACCACAACCATCTGTGGTCAGCAGTGTAAGATCAGGCTTGGGAAGCCCTGGGGCAGCTTCCCTTTCCTTAAAGTTAATAGCATAAGGCATGGCAGGAAAGTGAAGGGGAGAGTGCCCAAAGAGAGTTACAGTAGGCAAGGGCTGAGTGGCTAGCAGAGGGCATCGCCGCTGCCCCTGGGATGAGCGCTTTGTTATAACCTTAATATTCTGAAGCAGGTATCCTGGGATGGTAGTAAATTGAAAGGAACCATAGGCCCCCATCCAGTTCCAACATACCAGGGAGCTTGTATCTGTTGCCAGCAACCCTAGTTGTTTTTCTAGGGTTCCCTTCCTTTCTCCTGTCAAAGTGCAAAGTACCAAATTAAAACTGACACTTATGGGTAAACACTGAAGAGTGGGGACTTTCTGCACCCTATATTCCTTCTAATGCACCAAGGTAGCAACAGCTATTATCCATGCTACCAAGTACTAGGAACAGTAAATAACAATAAATAGTTTGTACACTAATTGCACCCAAAAACTATGTTCAAAGGACATCGTTCAGTTTGCAAAGCCAATCATTTTGAAGCTAGAAATACCAGAATTTAGGCTGGCTATACAAACTTAATCTGGCTCCCTTGTGCAACTGCATTATACTACAATATTTTAATGTGTTCACAGAATATTTTTCCATTGGATCCTGATTTCTTTACTATACAAGATAGATGATACTCACTTATTGAGAAGCTATTAAAAATTTCATTTTATCTTTGTTGTACAGTGTGTAGCCACTATGCTTCACTTGAAGCATGCTATTCAAACTCCTCTCTTAAAGCAGAATTATTAATTTCCTCATGAGCTTTCTTGATACTCATTGCTACAGAGAAGAGATGTAGTTTCCCTCTTCACAGATGGGGATCTAAAGTACAGAGCAATTCAGTTAAATAGTAACAACTACTTTTGGGTGTCCAGTCTGATATACCAACTATACGATTTCTCAGGATATTCAGCATTTTATATCATTTTCTATATTAAAGCTGCAGCTTGCACTGACTTTAGCTTCATTTGAAAGGGATTCAACATTTCTGTAACCCAGGCCCCTGCCCTATATTACATATATTAGGCAATTAACTGGTTATTTGCATAATAAATTTAGACCAGCCCCATGTGTAAAGTAAATAATTACACTATAAAAACTACACTTAAATTAAAATTCAA
>NW_017729027.1:46667727-46687562 GCF_001723915.1 Gavialis gangeticus | reverse complement strand
TTTAGCTTCATTTGAAAGGGATTCAACATTTCTGTAACCCAGGCCCCTGCCCTATATTACATATATTAGGCAATTAACTGGTTATTTGCATAATAAATTTAGACCAGCCCCATGTGTAAAGTAAATAATTACACTATAAAAACATCTATCCAGCTATAAAAAGAGCAAACCAGCTACAAAGTTGGTGCCTGAAAACATATAACAGCTGTAGAGCTGATTTCTGCTCAGCTTTAATTTAAACATGTGGCAGGACCCTCAAACTCCATGGTGTCAAGTCATCCCCCAGAAAACAAGACAGATACAATTAGCTGTGCACTCTGAAGTGTGTTTCCTTGTATCTCAGAGGAACTGTGTGGTGGAGCCAGGATTAGAATCCAGTTTTGGAGGGCAGCATTCATTGCCTTAACCAGAAGACCATACTATATTTGTCTGAACTCTTGTCTCATTCATTGTACATCTTCCAACTTCTACAGCTAGTGAGGCAGAGAACCTATAGTATATTCATTACATAACCCTAGTTTTTTCCTACACTAGGCTGATTCTGTAAAGCAGGAGACTGAAGAAAAAGTAATATTCTAAGCATGTACTTAAAAACAGTATCAGAAAGCCTATGCTTGGGGGAGAAGTGGGGAAATGGCAAATCTTAATATTTTCCCTTTACACTTACGAGTCCTGTGCCAGTTTCCTCTTTACACCCAGCTCTAGTCTTTTTGCTTATCCTGTCTCCCTTCCCTTTTTAGCTCTAAAGCCACTCTCCACTTCCCCAGTTTCTACTAACTTCCATTCCTGTGTCTTAAATCTGATCCCAGTTCCAATCTCTTTGCCTAGACAGTCCCAGGCTCCCAGACACAGTCTGCCTCGGCCCCAAATCCAGTCCAGGTTTCCCCCCCTGTGCCTCATCTAGCCTTCAGTCTCAGTTGTACCCCCAAAGTTCTTCGTTCCAGTCTATACATTGCAATTCCATCTCTTGTCTCCTCTGCATTTAGATGACACAGTTTCCTTCCAAGTAGGAATGTCACTGAAAGCAAATGAATTGTCCTGCTCTTCATGCAGAAGCCCAGACCCAGGACACCCCAAAGCTGCATAGAAAGTCCTGTATGAAGAAGAAATTCTCTTTGGAGAATTTAGCTGCTAAAGAAGTCTCCACTGAGCATGTGCAACTTGTGATTTTTCAAAGGCTTACACATTGGCTGAATTTGGTTGCGTTTTCATGGGGATGGTAAATGGAACACCAGAACTATTGTCTCCAGACAATCAACATTCCCTTTGGGGGATTGTAATGGTACCAACTTCACTATGAAAAGGCATGTGGTCAGATGTGGTCATACATCTACTTATATCTTTAGTAAATAAGAGTGTGGACTTCAAAGATATTTGTATTTTCATTTAAAATATAAAAATCCATGATATGTAAATAATGCAGGTCAAAAACTGCACTTTCCATAAGGAAATTACAAACAAACATTTAACTTAAGAACTATATTAAAGTCAAAATCTTTCAGCACCTCCTAGTCATCTCACATAAATTCCATATGCTGCATTTGTATGATTCTGTCCGCATGGCTCCAACTGCAGATTTAAGGTGCACCTTAGTCCCTGTGTAACACGGAGCTGGGGGCTCCCAAGTACTTTAAGGGACGAACAGCAGCAGGAAGATCCCCAGGTGGGGAAGGCTGCTCATTACAGGTGGCAGGAGAACAAACCAACAGGGATTAATAGCCTATAAGTGCCTATGGCAGAACTAAATACTCTGCAACAGGGCTGTAGGGCAGCTATGGGTACAGCAGCAGGGTGCCTATTGCAGTGCTAGCTGTAGTGCAATAGTACTATAGGGCAGAGCTCTGGAGGGATGACAAGGTCACTGCTAAAGCAGCCAAAGCAGCAGTTGCAAACTGCTCTGAGAGCTAGCCATCATGTTCTAATTAGAAACCACTGAGGGAGCCAACTCACTAAGGCAGCCTAAGCCCAGGCAATCAGTCTGGCTCTGCAGGCAGCAGGGGAAAGAACTCTGATTCAGGAAGGCTTCAGAGGAATATCTGGGTGACAGGTGAGCTGCCTGGAATTACCAGTAAGGCTGAGGGCTTAAAGGGGAATACAGTCCAGGTAAGGGGAAGCCAGTGAGCTGGGGGTTTAAGTTTGAACTCAGTCCAGGGATAGTTTTATATTGTAGCCAATGGGCTTACTCTTTTGTTGCAGTTTATACCAGCAGGTTGGACTGGGGCTAGCAGGGGAGGTTGAAGGTCCCATTTGTGCCCATGGGGCATGTGACTGTAGCTCAGCCCCTGCCAGGGGCCAGCAGGCAGTGGCCAAGAGGGCCAAAGCCAAGTAATAGTAGTGGTCTGAAGCCAGGGGAGCTAATGACCAGTGCCTGAGCAGGTCAGAGTCAGGGCTGGGAATTCCAGTGTCTGAAAAGGGTAGAGACAGGGCCAGAAAGCCCCATGCCAGACCAAGGTGGAAACAGGGGGTCAGAGTAAAATTAGAGCCCTAGAGGAGTGGGACCAAGTTCAGGGGCTTACAGCCTTGAGGGCCCAGACTAGAGCAGGAGTCATAAGGGATGAGATATGGGCTGATGCCGAGGAGTCAGGTTTGGCACAATGGACCTAGGGTAAAATGCTTAGTGAGAGTGAAAAGGACAGAGGCCAGACAGGCTGAGGGCTCAACAAGGGAAAGTGACTTAGCAGTAACACCTGTGAGGCATGGGCTTGGCTATAGGGAAGGTCAGAGACCAAGAAATGAGTCCTTAAGGGGATTAGTGCACTGGAGCATGGACAGACAAGGAAGGCCTACCTAACACCTGAAGGTGGGTTTGAGACCCATGGGGTCTGGGAAGGATTTGCTGGCACAGAGGACACACTCATGGGCCTAAGGGTAGCTTCCTTTTCCACAAATTAACTCATTACATTAAGGCATGGCAGACAAGGGAGAAGGAAGAGAGCCAGAATGAGTGCTGTAGCTGTGTGACCACCAGGGGGCATCACAGCCACCCCTGGGGCTCAGTCCTGCTACACCCTGGATCATGTTATATTAAATTATTTGGCTGGCACATGCACCTGAAATGTTTCCTACCAATCAAATATCACACTGAAAGTATTTTTATTGTAGTGATTATCTTTTGGAACTAGTCAATGATATATAAAATAGCTTATTTACCTTGGTGAACATACAGTGTGCATACTGACCCTGGCATTTCTGAACATTTGTTGACCAACTAAGGGCTCGTATATTACAATTTAACTCTGCACAGATGGTTACACACACATGCTTTATTTCTGGTTCTTTGCAGGAAGAATATCTGTAATCCAGTAGTGAAACAGAGAAGAGATTATCCTGGCATGTTCTGAAAAATATAAAGAAAACAAATTCCTATTGAAATATTTCTGCGTTATTTTTGAAAGTTGAAAAAATAGTCATATGAACATCTGTTTCCCTTTGACATTAGCATTTAAGAAAAACAAAATAAACACTGTAACTCAAGAAACCAGAATGAATCTGAAGACTATAATCCAAATTCATTCCTGGAATAAACAGGTGTATCTCCTAATTACAATGTTAACAATTTGTATTAGAGTTCATTCTGACTCTGCATTCTCTAATATCATTATTTATCCTGATTCAACAACATTAAAACATGCCAGCAAGGCATGTGCCAGCATGCCAGAAAGACATAGCCAGCAAGGCATAGGTATGTCTACAACTGTCTGTGATCTGCACCATTTCCTTAAGCATCCTTTATAATGAGGAGAGTGATTGCATGTCTGAGAATTATTGTTTATATTACAGCTACACTGAAGGTCCAAGCTAAAATGATGGCCTGTAATACAACCGGTACCCCAGAGGCAGCTGTTACAGCCCCTGGTGGCAACTTGGCTCCTGAGCCATCCTATCTCTAAGGTTCCTCCCTTTTGCTTTTGCCCGTCTCACCTTGTTCTGTATAATAAGTTAGAAAGGGAGGCTGCCCCAGGGTCTCCCTTTAGCGTATCCTGTCCTGAATCTCTCATGTTTTTCACGTGTTACCACTTATGTGGGCACCTTGCCCCATATCACCAGGCTACTTCAGACCTCCACTCCCTTGTTAGGGCCTTGGCTTCCCAGTTTCCGCCCCACTGCTTTGGCTGGTACCTTTGGCCTAGACACACTGCATTGGGCCTGGCTTCCTGGTCTACAGCCCCTTGTCGACCATTTGGGCTCTTATCTCTGCCCCTCCCAGGCTGTGGACACCCTGGCCCCAAGCTGCAGGCAATGGAGCAACCCCTGGCAAAGCTCAAGGCAGTTACGTGCCCCGTGATTACTAGTGGGACCTCCAAACTACCCCTACAGTCCCAAGCCCCAAACACTGGCAAAACTCTAACAAAACAAATAAGCATTCAGGCTCTAGCAAAACTCCAAGGCAACTGGCAGTCTGACAAGCCTCCCACTGTCTTGGGTGCTAACCTCCTTGCAGCAAACATTCATGGTCTTAGTACTATCAGGCATTCTAGGAGGCAGCAGAGCCTCCCAAGGCAGGAGCTCCTCACTCTGCAGCTAGCAGGTTCAGACCGATCACCTGCTCTCAGGTACAGGCTTTAAGAGGCTCCTAAGCTCTGCGCCTTCTGGTCTCCTAAGCTCTGCACCTTCTGGGACTCTGTGGGCACTCACAGGAGTTTCCCCCCTGTGTTTGATGACCTGCTTGCTTTACCTGTTAGAACTGAACTCACCTGTCTGCAGCCCCTTGTTTCTGGGCTTACTTTTACTGCCCTGTCTGGCTTGTACTGCCCTGCCTGGGCTGACTTTTACTTCTGTACATTTTAATACCCTGCCTCCCTCCCCACGGTGAGTTATCTTCCCATAGTTAGCCTTTCCCTCTGCCCTGCACCCTGGTTTGTCTGCTGGCAGCCATTTCATTAGCAGGTAGCTTGTTTTCTAGCTGCCAGTCCTCCCTGATTCAGCTCTGCCTGGTACTCTTTCCTCTTAAAGCATCAGGAGCTTTCCGGCTTCCTGTTACATGGCCCCACTGCGCTAAGTGCTGTGTGGAGAGTTGCATTAAAGTACAATATGGCTTCAGCCTTAACTCTGAGATTCTGATCTATTTAGCTCTATTTAATTTATTTTTAATGATAGGTATTTCTGCACCACTTATCACCATAGCATCACATTAAAGATTGCTCTATAAAGTCACTGTGATGCAGCTTTCAGCTTTCCCATTTAATTTCCTTTTCTTTGAATACTTTTCAAAAACAGCTACTTTGAACAACTGTAAGGCCTGTGTTTATCGAGATTGTATACTGTTGATGCAGAGTAACTGTATTGCGTCTCCTGGTCTGAAAAATACGCCCCCACAGAAAGGAAACATATATAGAGGACACCTTTCCAAAGAAAGCCAGTTAAAAGTAGCTTTCAGCTCTTTAGTGAGTGATAATTTCCTAGGCAACAGGAGAAGAGTCTATTTTCGACTTGATACTTGCCAACAAAGAGAAAATGTTAACAGATAAGAGAACGGGGCTGCGAAATAGAAACAGAATGAGTTCATATTTCAGGAAATAATGGCATTATTTTTCTATTGGAGAATCTCTTGTGTTCTTAATATGATGTCAGGCAATAAGCAGGTATCCCTCATTCTAAAAGCAACATTTTAGACCTATATTAGTTACAGTATATTTTTTGCCTAATGCACTATACAGTCACATGTCCTCCTCTCCAAAACACCCTCACAGAAGCTTTACCCCATTTCCCAGACTCCTTGAAGAGATCATGATGTTTTTACCACTGGACACTTCAGTATAGTCAACCTGTAGGCTTCTTTTGGTTTGTGCCTATGGAAAAATCTTAGAGGTGGTTGAAAAATTGAAGGTATTTTGTGAAAAATTGCAGAATGGAAAAAAGGAACATTGTGGCTGGAAGATTGTCTAACATCTCTCCCAACTGTACAGCTGGTCATATAAAAGGTATCACAAAACAACCCTTGCTGCTTGTATACTTCCTGGACCATCCTGGCTACAACAACATTCCAAAAGTACTACATAATGCAAAATGTCCAGTACCTGCTTTCAAAACTTCTCAAAGAAATATTTTTACTTGAAAACTAGAAAATAAAGGTATCTTAGAAAAATGGCCATATTCCACCATATTTTTACTAAATTATAACTTTGGGGCAATTACTTATACAAAAAATATTCAAGTTGGTTCTTTCTACCCAACCCCACTTTAGTTCTGGAGTAAAGGAGGAAGCTAAAATATACCACATAACCCTGGGTATGCTGGATATACCTTTTCTTCTCAGATAGGTTTCCTCACTACAGATGCAAGGCCATAGATAGAATGGCCGCATCCACATGAGCGTGGACATTTCGTTCCCTGGGGGCAACTAGCAGTGGCATACCTTGTGCTGCCACTAGCTCCAGCTGGCCAGGCTCCAGTTTTTAGCAGCATGCACTGCTCCCATGTGCACTGCTCCACTTTTTTTGGGAATATTCAATGGTCAACCCCCCCGCTCCCTTGCAGTGTGGAGAACCGCTGAAAGTGTGGTATGTGGTGCTGCAAATGTGTCTGCAGCACCGCATACTGCACAGCTGTACTCGTCTGGATGCAGCCAATGACACCTTTAAGTAAATACCACATGTCTAATTGATACTATAGTTTTTCTCACTGATGGGTCTTCATCTGACAAACCTCGGGTTTATTTTAGTTTTCCTCTTACTGATATCCACCTTGCAACAAAAGGGATAATGTAAATTCTAAATAAAAAGTAATTTATTTTTCTTGGTTTCTTCCTTCTGCCTGCTTAACAGTATTTCTGATTGTTATTAATGTATTGGGAGGTGTGAAGGGAATTCTAGTTGAGTGGTTTTGAAGAAGTATTTTTTAAATAATATATCACAATGAAGTGTACAGATGGGGAAGATGTACATTTTATATATAAGGGGAGAATCTTCATAAAGACCATTAATCATTCCTTACCATTACTTTCCACTTCATCCTCTGTGAAAAAAAATATCTACACAAATTATTATCCCTTTGACACTGGCATCTGACACTGAATCATAACCACAGGGAAAAGGGTTAACACATTACTTCTTGAAGCACAGGAAATAAAATTGGTTTGCTTTGTAGAAGTAAGGTTCCCTGCTAATATTAATCAAAATTGTTTTTGTTTCATCACATGCATCAGAATGACCTTTACTTCTAGGGCATCATGTCCCAGTAAAAACAGACAAAACAGAAACAAAGCAAAGAGAATCATATGGATTAGTCCTGATGGAATTTAGATATCATGTTTGGGAAAAATTGGGGTTGCTGTGACGTACTGTACATTCTTATCTTCATGAACAGCCCTAAACTGAGTTCTAATAAGGAGCAGCTGGAGTGTGCTGAGGCAGCAAGCTTTTTCAATAGCTATAAGGAAGGCTTCCCGCTTTTATCAGCTGTCTATTGTGCATTAAATCTGAGGTTTCTAGGGCTGCAAAAGACAAAATATTAGTCATCAAAACATGCAGAAATAAAAACACAATTAAAAACCTAATGTTACTGCTATTGAGCAAAGCTAGAATAGATCAGACTTCCAACTAATACAGAAATCCAGACTCTACTTTTGCTTACATTAGTGTACTTGGGGATCTGAAAGTCTACTGTGTCCCATGAAACCCAGTACAACTCTGAGCAGGACTGAGTGAGAAGTGATGTAAGAAATGTGGACAAATCTCCTGACAGAGCAAACAAGCTAAGGTAGTATCAACAGGGTCATAATTTTTTTATAAATTACTTTCAGTCTTTATGAAGGGAAAATGCATATGCATTAAATACATTAATAAAATGCCTGAGCCAGGTTGATCAACTAGGCACCTAAGTGGTACCTAGGCAAACTTTAGGCACCTCAGATCCAGAATGTGATTTGGAACACCACCATTCTACTGACCAGAAACCACAACATGTGCCTATGTCTGGACTACAGTGTTCCCCAGGTGTTAAGCTTTGGCTTCCCTCCATTCTCATAAGCAATCCAATTTGAGTATGTTTTGCATAATGCTTACTGGCTACAGCACTCAAAAAATGGAGGATCTGAATTCTAAGCAATTCTCCATCTGAATGGATTAAAGTTTGCATCTTTTTCTTCCTCACCCCAACTAGATCATCCCAACCAAGGCTTTGTCTACCCGGGTCTTACAAACTGATAAGGAGAGAGATTCCACGACGTCTCTGGGTAGCCTGTTCCAGTGTGTTACTACCCTCTCCTCAAGCAAACGTTTTTACTAATATCTAACCTAAACTTCCCTTGCTGCAAACTGAGACCATTGCTTCGTGTTCTGTCATCTGCCACCACTGAGAACAATCTAGCTCCATCCTCTTTGGAACTATCCTTCAGGTAGTTGAAGGCTGTTATTAAATCCCATCTCTGTCATTTCTTCTCCAGACTAACTAACCCCAGTTCCCTCAGTCTCTCCTCGTGAGTCATGTTCTCCAGTCCTCCAACTATTTACTTGCTCACCACTAGGCTGTCTCCAATTGCTCCAATCTTTCTGTAGAGAGGAGCCCAAAACTGGACACTGTATTCCAGATGTGGCCTCACCAGTTCTGAATAGAGGGGAATAATCACTTCTCTACATCTGTATGGCAGAGCACCTTTGGGTACCCGACTTTAAGGGCAGAGTCAGGCAGCTACTGGGTGCCTGATGGCAGCAGCCGTTTTGAGAACAAATGTTATAAAGGCTGCAGTTTGCTGCTGCCAGCTCAGGCAGAAACATTGCCTGGCTGAGCTGCAGCAGGAAAATCTTGAAGGTAAGAGCAAGAGGCTTTGGTCCTGGCTATGACCTAAAACTGCACCCTGCCGGGGAAGGGTGGCTTGGTGGGACTCCTGGTGGTGCGGGAGCCCCCAGGAAATGCCAAACCAGTTACCTCTCCAGTGAAAGGTGAGGAGGGGCGCCTTAACTTCAGGCTCCATCTTCAGGTGGGCTTTGGAGGCAGTTGTGGGAGTAGTGGGGTCAGGCACGACACGTGGAGTGCCACCTGAGCCCAGCAGGGATGTGAGAGCCTGGAGACCCCAGAGGGGGTAGTGTGGGGAGTGTAGAGTGTGGACCCACACAGAGTAGGGCTGAATGGGAGTAGGCCTGAAGGGCAGCCCCATGGGCGCGCTGAGTAGGGCTGAACTGGGAGTAAGCCTGAAGGGCAATGCAAGGGCCAGCCCCGAGAGTAGTTGATCATGAAGAGGAGAAGACCCCAGGGTGGTACACAGGTCCTAGAGAAGGCGCAGTAGGAACCCCACATGTGGGGAAGAGGCCAAGGCATGGTCGTGGATGCCTGAGGCCGTAGTTGGGCCAGAGTCCAAGTAGGGGGCTCAACCAGAGAGTTAGGCGTGAGTCCTGACCCCGGAAAGTCCTCCACTGCCAGGAGGCTGAGAGTGGGTTTCAAGAAAGATCTAGGTTAAGTGTAATGACCTGCTGCTCCAGGGAGGGAGTGAAAGTTCCTGTGAGACCCTGGAGCACCAGTCATGATGTAGGTTATGAGATCATGTGGATGCCATCTGTGAGGCATGGGCTGCGGTGTAGGGGAGGTTCAGAGCTGCAGATAGCACCCCCTGGGGGCTAGGAATGGGTGGCCTCCCACATTATACCACCAGTTTATGGGAATAGCAAAGTCATGGCAGGCGAGACTGGGCAGACTGCCCCATAGAGACAGGTGGGTGGGCCGGCAAGAGACCCGGCCATGAGCTTGCCCCCTGTCACAATCTGCTGTTGACACTTGTACTAATGTAGCTGAATTGCTTATGTTAGCCTTCTTGCAACAAGGGCACACCTTTGGCTCATATTCAGCGTATTCTCCACTGTAACTCCCAGGTCCTTTTCTGCAGAGCTGCTGTTTAGCCAGTCACCTCCCAGTCTGGACAGGAGCATGGGATTATTCCTTTCTAAGTGCAGGACTTTTCACTTGTCCTTATTAAACTTAACGAGATTTCTTTTGATTCAGTCTTCCATTTTGTCTAGGTCATTCTGAATCCTAGCCCTACGCTTTAGCACATCTACTGCTCCACCCAGCTTTGTGTCATCCACAAACTTGCTGAGGGGGCACTCCATCCATCTTCTAAGTTATTGAAGAAGTTATTGACCAAACCAGCCCTAAGACCAACCCCTGGGGCAATCTATTTGATACTGGCAGCCACTGGACATTGAGCCATTGACTTCGAGTCCAATGGTCCAGCCAGTTTTCTGTCCATTTTACAGTCCATTCATCCAGCCCATACCTTCTTAGCTTGTTTGTGAGAATGTTGTGGGAGACTATCAAAAGATTTGTTAAAGTCAAGCTTTATCATGTCCACTGCTCTCCTCACAACCACAGAGCCAGTCATCTCATCATAGAAGGCAATCAAGTTGACTTGCCCTTGGTAAATCCATGCTGACTGTTTCTAATCATTTTCTCCAAGTGTTTACAAATGGATTCCTTGAGGACCTGCTCCATGATTTTTCCAGTGACTGAGGTGAGGCTGACTGATCTGTAGCTCCCTGGATCCTCCTTTTCCCCTTTCTTAAAGATGGGCACTATGTGTCCTTTTCCAGTTCCGGATGATTGGAAAAGGCCAAATATAGTGCCCACTTTGGAAGGTGGTCCAAGTGTACCCAAGAATAAAAGATCCATGGGAAAAGAAGAACAACAAGCAAGAGGAACTGGACACTACAGTCTGCTAGTCAGGGCACTGGAAAAAATAGTAAACACGAACAAATTCCTAGTAACTTGAGAGATGCCAGAATCATTGCCATATTCAAGAAAGGAGATAGACCAGACTGCAGTACTTATCATGGTATTGCACTCCTGTCCATAGCTGGGAAGATCCTCACCCACACTCTCCTCAATAAATTCACTTTCCTTGCTGAGGACATTCTACTCAAATGCCAGTGTGGCTTCAGACCACTCAAAGAGACCATATATATGTTCTTTGTTGTTAAACAGCTTCAGGAGAAGTGCCTGTAAGCAATACCAAGATCTTCACATGGACTTCACTGACCTGATGAATGCCTTTGATTCAATCAACAGGAATGTCTTCACAGTGATATGACTGTGACCATCCTAAGCAATGGCTCAGAAGCAGACCCCTTCACTCTTAGAACTTGTGTCAAGCAAGGATGCATAATTGCACCAACATTTTTTCCCACATGTATATTGCAGCTATTCTGAATCTCATTGCTGATAGACTTCTGTCTGGAGTCAGTATCCAGTATCACGTGGACAGGAGTCTCTGTAACCTCAAGTGTTCCAAATTCAAGATAACCAACACTTCCGTTACTGATCTTCAATAGGCTGACAATTGTTTTGTGTGTGGCCACTCAACTGAAGAGCTCCAAGTCATTCTTGACTGCTTCTGTGAGCCAAGTGAAATGCTATGATTCACTGTAACTTTCTGGCAAACCAAGTCAACCAACTACACTTCCATTTATTACAATTAAGGACAATCCTTGAGGAATGTTGACCATTTCTCCTTCATGGGTATAGTCATGCACCAAGCCATAGGCGGTCTGACTGGGGCTAGTGTGAGCCAATAGCTAGAGGTCCAAGAGGTAGCTGGGTCAAAACCAGAGGATCAGAGTTTGAATCAAGGTTAAAATGCTAGGCAGAACAAGATCAAGGAGCAAGCTGGGTCAGGTACTTGGGAGGGCCAAGCTCCAAAGAATCTGAGTCACAAGGCAGAGGTCGAAGTCTGAGCTGGGTCAGCAATAAGCAGTCAGATCTAGGGATCAGGATACAGGAGCAGGAAGACAGCAGGATGGTCTGAAGGTGGCAGGAGCCTTGTTATTGTTCAGACAACTGCCACAGGAAACAGGAAAGTTGCTTACATAGGTGTGAGGATCCAATCAGCAACGGGAAGCATGGACCAATCATGAGCCAGCAGTAGGCCTTTTTCCAGTGAGTCCCCTTAGCCTGTCACTTCACTTTTGTTTGTGAGCTGTGGCTTGATGGAGGACTGAGTTAGAGTTCTGTCCCTGAGCCCCTAGGTCGGGGTCTTGGGACTGAGTCCTGATGGGTACCTACCACTCCCTAAAAAGTGAATGTAAACAACAATATTTACCCGGTATTGAGAAAAGTTAGAATAGATCAGATTACTAACAAATTCAGAAATCCAGACTCTCCTCTTGCTTATGTTGGCCAGTGCTGCCTTTGGACATCACCAAAATCATGTCTTTATGACATCAGGACACAAACCAACTTCTTGTCTACCTGGATGTTGTCATCACTACTCTGTTGCAATGGTGTGAAACTTTGATGACATATCAGAAACAACTGAAAGCCTTGAAATGTTACCATCAGCAATGTTTTCAGAAAGTCTTCCATATCAGTTGGAAGTACTGAAAAACAAACACCAGAATTCTGGCTCAAGCTAACACCATCAGTATTGAAGCCAAGCTTAGATGACCTCAGCTGCACTGGATAGCACATGTCATAAGGATATATGACTACAGGGTCCCAAAACAGGTCTTATTCTCCGAACTCATCAATGGTCACTTGACCACTCTAAAGGCAGGCAAAAGAAGAGATTTAAGGACACCTCAAAGGCCAATCGAAGAAATGCAATTTTAACATTAATACTTGGGAGGCTCAAGCACTAAACTGCCCACTACAGTGCTGTGAGATATAACAAGGCATCAATTATTTTTAAAAAACTTGCCCCACTATAGAGGTAAATAGATAAGATATACAAAGTGAAAGAGTTGTGACCCAATACCACTAGGATCTACTCCTTTCCCCTGAAACTATTTGCCACATCTACAATCAAACATGCAGATCTCAGATCAGTCTCCTCAGTCACTGACACTCACAGATGACTTCCCTATTTACTGGAAGACTGTCATCCTCATATTAAGGGACTACTGCCGATGATGCAAAAGGTAAATACAACTACCACTGCTGCTGCTGCACTCAAAATAGAACTGAGAACTCTGGATCCTGAGTGGACAGACATACCTAACAGCCAGACAGGGGTGATAGTTCAGACTTGCATTTCCTATTAGTGCTTCCTAATTAGTGGTTCCGATAACTGTTTCCTATTAATCAGCTCTAAGTGGCTCTCCAAATTGTAAAGGCTCTCAGAATTGCCCTTCTGAGGGCCTAACTCTCCTCTCTGACCTATATAAAGAATTTACGTGCTTAATTGTGTTTCTTTGGCTCATACTGCTAGGACCTGCATTGGTAGGTGTGTTGCCAGTAGGTCAAGGAAAGTACTTATTCCTCTCTATTCAGCACTGGTGAGGCCACATCTGGAGCACTGTGTTCAGTTTTGGGCCCCCCACTACAGAAATAATGTGGACAAATTGGAGAAAGTCCAGTGGAGGGCAATGAAAATGGTAAGGGGGCTGGGGCACGTGACTTATGAGGAAAGACTGAGGGAACTGGGCTTACTGAGTACAGAGAAAAGGAGAGTGAAAGGGGACTTAATAGCAGCTTCCAGCTACCTGAAGGGGGATTTGAAAGACTATGGAGCTAGACTATTCTAAGTGGTGGTAGATAACAGAACAAGGAGCAATTGTCTCAAGTTACAGCAAGGGAAGTTTAGGTTAGATATTAGGAAGAATTTTCTCACTATGAGGGTAGTAAAACACTGGAACAGGTTACCCAGAGAGGTGATGGAAGCTACATCATTGGAGGTTTTCAAAACCTGGCTAGACAAACCTGGCTGGGATAATCTAGTTGGGGATGGTCCTGCTTTGAGCAGGGGGTTGGACTATATGACCTCCTGAGGTTCCTTCCAACCCTAACTTTCTATGATTCTATTACCTAGCTCCAGTCTGTAGGTGCTGCAGTTCCTTAGTAAAGCTGCCAAATGAACTGATATGGATTTTTGCCCTGAATGCTATTTTTTCCTTTTACAAATTATTTTCTCTAGCCTCTCTCTGATTCTGTTCAACAAGTCTGGCCTATGAAACAAAGACAAAAGGGAGCAGAAAATTTAAGGCCAGATCCTATTTCACTTTCTGTACCTAACTGGTACCTATACATCTGGGTAACTGAAGTTTTTGGCATTTATGCACAGCTTGGGAGTTGGTTCCCCCCATGGCACAACAGATTCACTCTAATCGTGTGCCTGCTGGAAGTCAAACAGACGATGAGGAGGACCCTCCCATCTTTTAGCTCAATAGCTTTCTCCCAACTGGCAGAAAGTTCTGTAGTACTGTTTATCTATTATACTCAATTAATATTAAATGCAAACTGCAGTGTCAGCTTCACATCAAGGGCTGGAGAGGGATCTGGGCAATATATGGCCTCTGTCCTGGTGGTTAATGCACTTTGCTGGGAAGCAGGAGAGTTAAGTATTTTATATTCTGTGGGTCTGAGTCTGATCTCAAACCAATTTTAATATTATTACATGTCTACACTAGAAATAACTCTACTAAAGTATTAGGAGTTGTAATCAAGTAAAATAAGTATAAATTGAGTCATAACCAGGCCTGGGGGGTAAAATCAGGTCTGGAGTGACAGCCTTCTTTTTTGTTTTATAAACTGTTCATTTAAATATACATTGTAAAACATTTTTTATTTGTTTCATCAGCAATTTCTTCTGGACAATATTTTTTGGCTGCATGCACCATAAGATTGGCATTTACAGGGTGCCAAATGGTAAACCAAACTTTAATTTTACTGTGGCCCACCTATATTTGTTATATATTTAAAGCAGCCAGGCAGCTGACTAAAAAATGAATGAGGATATAACAGGATACTGGTGCCCATGTATTAGAAATTAATCCTAAAATGGATGTGCAAAACCTACTGGGTTAACAAGTTCATTACAGTGATATTTTTCTGAATTACATGAGAAAAATCTATAAAGGAAATTGTGTTTAAAAATACCACAGTTGAAATATAATAGTTACAATTTAAGGAATTATTGATTACTTCTTAATAACCGGAACCAGCCTGTCTACTGCATATATTTATTTTTATTTGAAAAGTTTCTGTAATGATCGTAACAGAAGAAAATGAATGGCTACTATATAAAGAATCCTGCTTTCACAGTTTGATGAGAATCATGCTTTCCCCATTACATAATTATTTAGTTTGTTAATTTCATCTATAAAAATCAGTGACAAATTTGAATCTTCATCCGCAATGAGAACATCAGCAGTGTGATGAGTGAATGGTACGTACCAGGAGGCATCACTGAATGTTCTTGGATCTGTTCCAAAGCACCTTTCAATCTCTCAATATCTTGCAAAAGTACAAGGGATTTCATTTGATGTAGAAGCATCACATCTGAGGAAGCCATACTGCGAGATTCAAGGTGTTGTAAAATCTCTTCAATGGTTGCTGGACTCACATCCGAATCTGTATGTTTTGATTTAGCTAAAGAAAACAAGCAACCTGAATACAATTGGGAATGTTCTTCAGGTTTACTGAATATTTATAATTACACTTGCTTTTCAAATACATTACCTTCCTTTATATTTATACACTGTAAAAAACAGTGCCATGATGTACTGAAGATCAGCCTATTTTTCCTATTTCCTAGATAATAAAACAAGGTTGGAAAGAAGATACTGATTCTAAATAGTGAAGATGAGGAAAGTGGGACTATTAAGGATGATCCCCAAAGGGGACTTATTTCATGTTATTTGGGGCAGAAGCCCCATGTGGCTTGTCCAGCCGGAGACAGAAGTCTACTGATGACTGCCACGAATCTCTTTTCAGTCAGTGTGTCAACTGGTTGTTATAATCATTAAAGATAGGAATGCAAACTGAGAAAAGGGAAAGAAGTAGAGAAGATCTGCATCTAAGCACTTTGGGAAACACATGATTATCCTGTTACTGAATTTTAATATTTATTAATTGAATGAACATGATACTGGAAAGGAAACTATGCTGATACCTGTACTCATTTCCCCAGTCTTTGAATGGTCTCTCCCTATCAACACCTTTAACTTGGGCTAACTTTAAAGTTACATTTTTAAATGGGCCAAATCCCGTGATGACTAGATTATTTTCAATAAAGCTAAGACACAAATAGAAAGGCATAATGCAATGTTATGCCATTAGCTGAAGCTAGTGAAAGTGGTGGCTTCCAATTTTATGTAAAAACAGGGGTGGGGGGTTTAGGTAATTCAGCTAGGAAGTATATTACAAAGGCAAACAGCAAATGTCGGATCTACATATGGTTTATCTAATAGAGAAATTTGTCATGGACTGATCTGTGGAGGTAACATCAAATCTACCAGATGGCTTTTCTTTTGCTTGAAAATTTCTCTTCTATGAATATCCAGGTCAATATTGACTTTAACTTTCTGCTATGCAAATCTGGAGTTCTGATCAATCTGTCGATCACTGGTAGACACTTGTACTTGGCTTCTTTAAAAACTAGCAATCTGAATACTTTTTGATAGAACTGTATGGCCAAGACAGTTATGGGAAAGTGAGCAGGTTTTCATTCTGGCTCAGATATAAGCAACTAAATATTAATAAAACACTTTTCCCAGTTAAGTGGTTGTAAGCCTAGGGTAACTCCACAAGCTGGGAGAACTACCTTGGATTTATATTAATATAAGTAAGAACAATATTTAATCAAACATGCAAATGGCATCATTTTTATTACTGACAGAATTACAATGAACCAGAAAAACCTGACTGTCAGATAACAGACTTCACATGTAGATTTGACAGAGTGGACATCTTTTTACCAAAAATTTTGCTATTTAGGCTGAAAATTGAGAAAAATAAATACAAAACCCCATAAAATCATTTTCAACGCTGTGCTATATTTTAAAGGTAAATGTTATGAGACTGACTCTTGACAGTTCTGGTTTATGATGGACACATATAGGCAGGCAAGCTATTTAAGATTCCCCAAAGATAGTCAAAGCTGTGTGTTGTGCAAAGGTTACACTACTTTTCCCAGTTTTTACAAGGACAGTTTTAGTTTTAAAGATATGTCCTGGGTCCCAACAATGTAACGCTTTTAATTTTAGATGCTACAAAATTTGCTTCAGATTATGTATAGAGAATCATTTACCCATCACTGAAGCCTACCTCTGAAGTGCTATTGTGGCAGAAGCCTCACAGAACAGAACTCCAAGGGGGAAGGGAAGAATGATGAAATTATGGGGAACTATCTGATCTGAGTCACCTGAATTAGAATTCAGGAGGACATCAGGGTCTATTGTTAAGTGCCTTTTTTCATTAAGTGCTAGGTATCTTGACTGGATACAGATTCCCAAATCCTCACTCTTATATTGTATTTACAGGATCAACAAATCCTCTAAATATAGTTCCTGCCATGAATTCCCATTTCCACTGGGTGAATGGTGAGTTGGAAAGTCAGTCTACCCCTTTCTATGTTCTACAAATGAATCATGCAATGGGGAAAAGGAAGATTTCTAGAACATAGGCTGAGGGGCAAGAATGAATTTGCAACAGTATGTATGCCCTCATTTAAAGAATTCTGATACTGAGCAGCTCATCTGGAACCAGCTTCCAAGTGAGGTGGTGCAGGCTCCTACCCTGGGGGTTTTTAAGAGGAGGTTGGATGACCACCTTACTGAGGTCATTTGACTCCAGTGCTCTTCCTGCCATGCCAGGAGGTCAGACTAGATGATCTGCTCAGGTCCCTTCCGACCCTAGAAACTATGAAACTATGAAACTATGTTTGTTCACAGAAGGAAGAAAAATATGGATGGTTTTGCACTTTTTATCCAAAGTTTACAAAATGCTTTATGAAAGTGAGGAAGCGATTGTATATGCATTCTACAGACGAGGAAAATGATTAAGGCCATATCTTTTATACCTGGTACTTATCTGGTTATTTAAAATGGGATTGGATTGTTATGAGCTCTAAGAACTTGCAACTTTAACTGACATCAATGGGATTTGGCCCATTTTGAATAAAAATAATAAGTATACGGATATTTTCTTCTAATTTCAACTTGTAAATGATATTGAAAAGATATTAGAAAGGATGGTACATACTGTCAGTGAAATATATTTCTCTCGTTGCCTGCAAGAAGTCCAGAATACCATCTGCTTTTTCATCTATGTCTTCAAAGTCTACTCCTCCATCACTGTTGCTTTTGTCAGGCTGGTATGTAAAATCCACGCAAGTAGTTTTTGTTAGTAAGCCACCTGCTCTCATTTTTTCTTTTTGCCGTTTCTTTTTCATTTTCCTTTTTTTGTTTTTGCTTATTCTGGGGCTGTCTGTCTGCTGCAGCTGTAAATTATCTTGAAACAGAGTCCCATGCTTCTTCAATTCTGTTTGTTCTCCATATAAATTACCAGGGTTTTGCAAAGTGTTCTTTTGTTTCTTACTTCGAGTGCGCTTTCGTTTGGGTTGTCCTTGATAATCCTCCTCTGCAGATTTGAGAAAGACACGATAGTTGTCAATAAAATTGGCTGTGTAACCACTTATATCCCTTTAATATTGACCAGCTTTTGGGATGTCTAGGTGCTGCTAATCTTACTCCATTTTCTTGGTGTGACTTTTAGTACTCTATATTTTGAGAGCATGAAAAGATTAAAACCAGATTATTCTTCCATTCTATATTCCATGGCATCCTGACCCCTCATATTTTTGGTAGATGTGGCCTCCATGTTCAGAGCCATAATATATAGTTCTACAGAGTGGGAGACAGCCCTGTACAGGAACAAAACATATTACATGTACCCAAATCCAAGGCTATTTCAAATTTAAGATGCACCCTCCAATAATTAGATTCTATATATGGAAAATTATAAATTTGTTCAATTTGTTACAATTTTATATGTAGAGGATCTAATTAGTGGAATCTAATTAGTGGAAGGTCATCTTAAATAACTGCTGGGGTGGAGAAAACAGTGGCAGGGAGAAGGGAGCCAGACACCTGACCCTTGTTCCTCTAGCCCTTGTCTCACTGTGCTTGTGCCCACCCCTTGCCATATGCCCCCTGGTGTATGCCCCACTGCTGCCTGCCCTCCATACTTCTGCCTGCCCCCTACTGCCTGTGCCTGCCCCTTGCAGCCTGCTTTCCCCACCCCCTACTTCTCCCTGAAGCCACGCCTCCCATTGTCCTCCGTACAGCCTTCTTCCCTACCAAACCATTCCCTGCCCATCCTCCCCACCTATTCTGCATCTCTGCTCTTCTAGGACACAGAGGAGCCATGACCCAGCCTGGCCAGAAAGAAGCAAAGGCAGTTCCCAGTCAGGCCAGGTTGGAGGGGGAAGATGAGGGAGACAGGGGGTGGGGAGCAGGCACAGACACAGGCATGGGGGGGGGCAAGGGTGGAGGGGGAAGGCTGCAGGTTCCTCCCCTCCACCCCACAATCTGCCCCACGCTTCTCCTGACTGCACGCCATCTCTCCTGCCAAATGAGTCATTTCAGCTTCAGGACAAGCAGTGGCCCAATTTTGGCTTCAGTCAGCCCCAAGTGTGGGCCAATGCTAGAGCTGAACTGCTGCCTGCCCCAGGCCAGTACTCAAATTCAAGATGAGGCTTTAGTTCCTCCATGCTGACTGGGGAAAAATCCTTGTCTTAGATTCAAGTGAAAATGGTAATATGGGTTGTACCATTCACAGTAGCTCTAGTGACAAAAGAGACATAAGGTGAAGGTGGAGCCTAAATCTTGTCCCTCTCAATATCAGTAGGAGGAGCTAGCCATGCACATGGAACAAGGAAGCATGTAGAAGATCTTGCAAAAGGTTGTTGCAGCCCCTCCATGTCATGCTACAGGCTATGCCTCCAGAGCATAATTTGGACTTCAGCTTTGCCTCTTTTTTTTTCCTCTTCTCCCTTCGGGACACCACACTGCTAGTTCTACCTGAAAACTTTACCTCTTTGAGAAAAACATCTGAAGTAGAAGGACCCTGACTAACAAGCTTAGATGTCTCTACCAGTGTTAATTCTATCATTCTCTGACTACAGTATAATT
>NW_017729027.1:46658829-46662727 GCF_001723915.1 Gavialis gangeticus | reverse complement strand
AGCATAATTTGGACTTCAGCTTTGCCTCTTTTTTTTTCCTCTTCTCCCTTCGGGACACCGCACTGCTAGTTCTACCTGAAAACTTTACCTCTTTGAGAAAAACATCTGAAGTAGAAGGACCCTGACTAACAAGCTTAGATGTCTCTACCAGTGTTAATTCTATCATTCTCTGACTACAGTATAATTTCCTTATTAGTAAATTCTTCAAAAGGCTCAAATGTCAAGGGGAAGAAATACCTTTCTCTGACTCAGCTTTTATGCTTCTGTATTCAGATCTCATCTCTGTACCCAAAAGCAGAACTGTGAAGTCATCTGTGACCTTGAGTTTACTTCCTTTCCCACACATCACCTCAGAATGAAAGCCTGCTTGTCATTACCCACAGATGATTGTCAGAAACTATTCTTTTACTGTGCTAGTGAATTCCTTATTTGTGCCTATAATCACTTCCTGTCTAATTAACTGAAAAATCATCACTTGCTCTTAAACTTCAGGGAGCCCTAAATGTTGCTGCTGTTCTACTTTATTACTTTAGAAATCAAAGTCACTTAGCTCCTATTTTCTTTTACTTTCATATTTTGAACTCAGTCTTACAATACTGGATTCAATTCTCTATTTTATAAGATGGCTTTTAAGATAAGGGTTATATGCTAGCATAGCAATGGGGTAATGGATCAGCGAATCACATCCATACTCTGATTTTCAAAATGCTCTGAGATTCACTCATCCTGCCTTTGACATTCACAACCTGTCTGGTTAGCCCATTACCCTGCATCCCCCCAACCTTTATTGTCTCAATAGTTGGGGAACTCTTTCATTTGTGCTTCCCCTTCTGTCTTGAACTCTGTCAGAGCTACTTCCTTTTTTAATATTGCTACAAGACCTTTAGTTCTTCAGTTGACAGATGACTCACTACAAAGTAATTTTTGATACTTTCTATTGAAAGAGGCTGTATAAAAATAAATTTGCTGTATTGCAATTGAACACTGCAGCATGTTAAAGACACAAGAAAACTACTTTGTACCCGAACTGTCGAGTTTCACATGCATGACATTTGAGCTAAACATCTTTATGGAGGATTTGGACATATGGGATGTAGGAAAAATAACGTCTGTGTAACCCTGGAGGAGTAAAATATCAGAGCTGAAAGCAGGGATGAATGGGGGAAGAAAATATAAACAAAGCATAACGGTGCATTTCTAAATCTAATTTGGACTTGACTGGAATAACTTTGTAAGACTAGGTGAATTCTATTGTAAAGTTAGATAACTTTTATTCTTTGAAATTCCTTTCCCATCTGTAGGCATAACCAGAGTTCTTGGTCATGAAAGCTGTTCTCATCTAGGCCACCTGCCGAACACCCCAACATGCTGTTGTGCTTGAAATCCAGGCAACTGAGTCTAATCCCAGAAGTGTCCCAATACTTTGTAGCTCAGGACAATGAGAATTCTGGAGCAAGCAGCCTGAGCCTGGTAGAAGGAATAGAGTCTTCTCCCATGTATATTGTCCTCCCAGTGGTATATTACTACTGACTTCAGTCACTTCTGATTTACACCAATAGAATCAGGCCCCATGTTTTACAGAGTTTTCTTGATTATGTTTGGCTTTCCTCTGGTAATTATTATGATTCTTTTCTGAACTTTCCTCCTGCAATACTTGAATATCATTTTGTAAATGTAAGTCCTAAAGAAAAGCAGGATTCCTATTTTCCCTTGATTACTGAATGGTTCTCACTGCTAGCCAATCATCAAATACACTGTCAGGTACTATAATATAGGTGGTGGTTACTAATACAATTAACCACAATAGTGGATAAAATTAAATGTTAATATATGTGAAGTAATACACATGGGTGGGCATATTTTGTACAGCTTATTACTAGGTCCTAAATGAACTGTAGCAATTCAGGAAAAAGATCTGTGTAGTACTGTGGACAGCTCAATTAATACATGTATTCATTGTGCATCAGTGACCAAAAAAGTAAACTTAAAGAATAAGAAACAGGATGGAAAATAAGAGAGAAAACATTACAAACAAAGATGTGGGTTTTCTGGAAAATTTTGAAGTGGAAAAATTTCTGGAAAATTTCCTAATTGCCTAAATAGAGTGTGATCTGAGTTAGCATGTTTATTTGACTTATATTTAGTAAACAAAGCTAAAAATGTACCCCCATGTTAATTTTATGTCCCAATAGTATTTGAACTGAAATATTTGATAAGGAAAAAAATTGAATACAGCACACTTAATGTGGTTTAAATGTTATATTCAAACAAATTCAAAGCTTTATGTGGAAAGAAATTATTTTTATTGGAATACTCGTAAAAACGTGAAGACAATACACAATAGCATGTACTTCCTTTACATTGTTTGTTTAAATTTAAGAAAAAAAACCAAGGCACTGAAACCTGTTGACACACTAATTTTAGCACACCCAAAGAACTGTGTACGATATGCCATGGTTGTCCACTCATCTACTTCAACAGTTTAACTCTCTTCCACTGTGGTCATTGCAGCACCTCCAGTTTCACTGTCACTATCTGTAGAATCACTCACACTTATTAGTTCCACTTCACAATCAGATTGAGGCAAATATAATTCAAAACTACTTGAACCACATTCTCTTTTGCTAAAGGATGGTTTTACCAATGAGTCTATGGGCTAGGGCAACTTCTCATCACACTGTAACTTCTTCATGAATTGTGCTTCTGACTGATTCTCTAGAAGCAAGAGATTTTGAGAAACAGAAACAAGCTTAGCAGTGCATTCATTTGTTAGTCTATTCCTCTTTTTTGTCTTGATTGAGGTGAAAGCCTTCCAGTTTTGTTCACAAGAAACTGCTGTTGGTGGTCTGCTTAGGATCCTTACAGCAAACCTGGACAACAGTTGGGTGTGATATTATCTCTTCCACCATGTGAGAGGAGACATATTCTCTGCTGCCTGCCAAATGATGTGTCTGCTGCAAAGTTTTTCTTTTGCACGGTATTTGGCAATGTCTGTCATCACAGCTATTTCATCAAAGTTGGGGACATTTTTAGCTACATTCATAATTGTATCGAAGGCAGTAGATAATTCATCTTCTGATAAATGCTGTCCTCTGTGTTGAGGATCCAAAAGTTTTGCTGCCAGATGAACTGGATGAGAGCAAAACTCAGATCTCTTAGTAAACATTTCACAGATTTCATAGACATTAGGGCTGGAAGGGACCTCAGAAGATCATCAAGTCCAGCCCCCTGCCCCAGGGGCAGGAAGTCAGCTGGGGTCAAAGGATCCCAGCAAGATAAACATCCAAATTTCTCTTAAAGGAGTCCAGAGTAGGTGCTTCCACCACCTCTGGCGGCAGTCTGTTTCAGGCCTTGGGGACTCAGACAGTAAGGAAGTTCTTCCTTATGTCCAGCCTGAAATGGTCTTGGAGGAGTTTGTGACTGTTTGACCTTGTCATCCCTTGGGGTGCTCTGGTGAAAAGGCGTTCCTCCAGATCCTGATGTACACCCCTCATATACTTGTAGGTAGCCACCAGGTCCCCCCTGAGCCTGCACTTTTCCAGGCTGAAGAATCCCATAGCTCTCAGTCTTTCATCATAAGGCCTGTTTTCAGTCCTCTGATCATGCGTGTGGCTCTTCTCTGGACTGTCAAGCTTCTCCACGTCCTTTTAAAATTGTGGAGCCCAGAATTGGATGCAGTACTCCAGCTGCGGCCTCACCAAGGCCAAGTACAGCAGGAGGATGACATCCTGGGATTTGCTAGAGAAGCATCTATGGATGCAAGCCAGAGTTTTGCTTGCTTTACCAGCTGCAACATCACATTGGTGGCTCATATTCATCTTGTGGTCAATCATGACCCCCAAGTCTCTTTCAACTGTGGTGCTAGCAAACGTAGCACTGCCAAGCCTATAAGCATGCT
>NW_017729027.1:46652248-46653829 GCF_001723915.1 Gavialis gangeticus | reverse complement strand
CTGCAGATTTTTCTTCCCAAGGTGGAGTACCTTGCATTTTTTCGTGTTGAACACCATCAGGTTTTTATCCGCCCATTTTCTGAGCCTGTCAAGGTTGCCCTGGATCACCATCCTGTCCTCAGGTGAGGACGCTTTACCCCAAAGTTTGGTGTCATCGATGAACTTGGCCAGTCCGCTTCAGACACCAATGTCCACATCATTGATGAAGATGTTAAAGAGTATAGGCCCACGGGCAGAACCTTGGGGGACCCCACTAGTCATGGCACACCACGATGATTGACTTCTGTCAACTACCACTCTCTGGGTCTGACCACAGACCTATTCCCCAGCCAGCAGACTGTGATGTAGCCGAGGCCGCAGTTGGCCAGTTTTTCTATGAGATGAACATGGGATAGCAGATAGAAAGCTTTTTTAAAGTCCAGATATATGATGTCAACCTCATCTCCCTTGTCCAGGTGATATGTCACCTGGTCATAGGAGATGAGGGTGGTTAGGCATGACCTACCTGCAGCAAACCAGTGCTGGCTATCCCTCAGGATGATGCCATCAGCCAGTTTGTCAAGAATGGTCTCTTTTCCATTATTTTTTCCAAGATCTTCCCCGGGATAGAGGTCAGGCTGATGAGCATGTAGTTTCCCGGATCTACTCGCCTCCCTTTCTTGAAGGGAGGCACAACATTTTTTTACTTCTTCTTCTTCTTTGAATAGAGGTGAAGGTGGCAAAAGCTCAATTAGATTTTCATTCAGTTGTCTAAATATCTCTGAAAAATTTGAAAGGCTTGGTGTATCTCCTTCAAGTTTCTTGATAGCCACTGAAACTGGTAGTAACAAATTGAATGCTCCTTGAACTCGGACCCAGAACACATCATTGTTGAGAATCTGCTTCCAGATGTTCACAGGAATAATCTGGGATACTGTGTCATCTATTGAAGCACACTGCAAACAGTTCTTTGTGTGCAGCAAACTATGTAAACACTTTGTAGTCAAGCCCCATCTAGTTTCTCCTGGCAATAAAAGGGCATTGTCCTTCCCCTGCTTCTCTTTCTGTAATTTCTTCAAAGTCTGATTAGCAACATGATGATTGTTGAATACCTTCACAATCGCTTTGCAGTTTGCCAATATTGTCTTCATTGTATTCACTTTTACTATGTCCTTTGCCAGATGATTCAGCTCATGACCAAGAAAGCCAAATACTATTAAATGAGGATACTTTGCCTTTAATATTTGCCATGCAGCTTTCATGTTACTCGCATTATCAGTTGTTTACAAGGGCTTGTACGCTGAAGGGGCCTGCACTTTCAATCTCTTCACTCAGTAATTGGGCTATGTATTCACCTGTATGATGAGATTTGGTAGCAATTGCTTTCAGGAATACTGGTTCAGGTGTTGCTAGTATAATGTTCAATCAAGGATTTCCTTGTATATCAGTCCATCCATCTGACATCAGAGTCAATGATTCTGCTTGGCCAATCCTTTGAATAACAATTGTTTGAACTCAGTCATACTCTCTATCTAAGAGAGAATATGATAAGCGATAACATGACAGTAACTTATATGATGGGTGAATTAGTTTGTAATGTTC
>NW_017729027.1:46639894-46647248 GCF_001723915.1 Gavialis gangeticus | reverse complement strand
TCCTGGCAATAAAAGGGCATTGTCCTTCCCCTGCTTCTCTTTCTGTAATTTCTTCAAAGTCTGATTAGCAACATGATGATTGTTGAATACCTTCACAATCGCTTTGCAGTTTGCCAATATTGTCTTCATTGTATTCACTTTTACTATGTCCTTTGCCAGATGATTCAGCTCATGACCAAGAAAGCCAAATACTATTAAATGAGGATACTTTGCCTTTAATATTTGCCATGCAGCTTTCATGTTACTCGCATTATCAGTTGTTTACAAGGGCTTGTACGCTGAAGGGGCCTGCACTTTCAATCTCTTCACTCAGTAATTGGGCTATGTATTCACCTGTATGATGAGATTTGGTAGCAATTGCTTTCAGGAATACTGGTTCAGGTGTTGCTAGTATAATGTTCAATCAAGGATTTCCTTGTATATCAGTCCATCCATCTGACATCAGAGTCAATGATTCTGCTTGGCCAATCCTTTGAATAACAATTGTTTGAACTCAGTCATACTCTCTATCTAAGAGAGAATATGATAAGCGATAACATGACAGTAACTTATATGATGGGTGAATTAGTTTGTAATGTTCCTTCCAGTATTATTAGTTATGGGAAGAGGTATACTTGAGCTAATGTCTCATCTGCTTTTTCTTGATCTTCTTTTGACATTTTGTCCACAAAGCTTGATACAAAGCTTGACTGTCTTGAACAGCTACGCATGGTGGATGGCAGATCTGGTGATAGTGATCTTGAAAGTGAGGATCCTGCTTCTTCTTCCCCCAGACCTGGCAGCTCAACATTTTCATTTCCATTTTTTGCAAATCTACTATTTCACTTGATCTACCAAGTTCCTGCAACAAAACGGGGAAAAGATTTTTATTTTAGCTTATTCTAGTCTGGTCTCATCCATCAGGAGCAGGAGATGCGGCAGGGAGCTTGTTTCCCTCCTCCCTGCCAGACAGAACACTGCTGCTCAACCTGTTGCTCAGTTGTCCTGGGACTGCAGAGCCACAGGGAAGTATCACTCTGTTGGCTTGAAATAGTTAGCTATTTATCTATTATGTAATTAAAAAAAATTATTGTTAAGCCTAAGCCACTTCGGGTGCTTAGTGCAAGCAGAAAAGCAGTGTGTTTAAAATATTAATTTGTTTACTTACATAGGATCCCTGAAGTAGACTTTTCTCAGATAATGTTGTTCCACCACTTTGTTGTATTAGCTTTCTGTATATGGCTTGTATTCTTTCAGGACAGTTTATACACTTTATTAAATTTTTTTTCATTCTTGTTCTGTTGTTAGCATACTCCTGCCCACAATATTTACATATACCAACTTTCTCCCTTCTTTCAGTGGCTTGAACTTCACTATAAGGATGCCACAACACTAGTTTTTTTTCTGATAAGGCACGATTATGACTATTTCAAACCAAAAGCACTAAAAACCTAATAGATCTTATGCAAACACTTCCAACTTCCCCAACTCAAGAAAAGAAATGAGACACTGCTCTGTGTGTTTGCTGAACTGAAAGTGAAACAAAAATTAATCACAGTTAATCCACCTGAAAAACATTAATCACAACTTTGAAACTACCAAGCTTGCCTAATATTGTATTGGCATCCATTCATTATTATGAATAAATTTTATGAAACAAGGAATTTTTAGAAATGGAAAATTTCCCACGGAAAAATAAAGCACTGGAACATTTTCCAGAAAATTTTGTTTTAAAAAATTTTCTGCCCCACATCTCTGAATATAAAGCCATGGTGTAAAAAAGGTTACCCTCTACACTTGCAATACAGTATATAGTAATGTCATCCCAGCTTTAAAAGACTACAGCAGATTTAGAAGTTTATAGTGCATGTGGATAAGTTACTCGGTAAATTTAGTTTCAGAGTAGTGTCTCAAGCATACTGCAGTGTGCCAGGCATGCTTCTAAATACAAAAACATGGGGCGCAGACAGAAGTGCTCCCTGCTGTAACTGAGAACACTTTGCTGGCTGGGAGCCTGCGGCTGGTTTCCCATAGCAATGACCCCTCTTCTCTCCCAGCCTGCCCCTGTTTCAGATTGGGAGGAGGGAAAGGAAGAGGAGGGAGCTCATTCTAGGGGTTCCCCAGCTGGCTCTGGAGGGTGGGTTGGATGAATTGGAGTCTCCCCCGCTACCTTGGGGGGCTCCAATACACCTGCCCCACCCTTCACCAGGGGCTGAAAAGAACCCAGACCTAACTACCTCCACTTCCTTTCCCCCTTCCCATTTTGAAAACAGCTGGAGGCTGGCAGGCAGCACAGACACAGTTACAGATATTTTGTTTTTGAAACATCTTCATCTGATCCCCCAGATTTTCACCCGATCTGCCATTTTTGAAGCTGTCTGAAGATGTGCACTTGTGTTTGGTCACAGCTATAAAGTGCTTTCTGTGGTCAGATCAGGTGAAAATTGCCACTTCTTTCTCACACCATGGAGCTTTGTCCATACAGAGCTAGTGGGCTAGCTGACGTGAGGGAAGGCATGCTACAATCATTCAGCTGTGCTATTTAGTTAGGCCTAGGCACAGCACAAATGGTTTCAATGTTTTGGGTAGCAGCACAGTGTATTTGTGGATTTACTTGGAAGTATTGCAAATCAGTTATGTAAACATGGCCAGACAATGAAAATTCTTGGACTATTTATATCAGAGATAAGATATTTAAGAAAGCCTCTGATAAAAAAAAAGAATGAATGTAAGAGAGAAAATAGACCGTGTATTTTTTATAACACAAGAACAAGGAAAGATTCAACAACAAGTTGCAAATTTGAGCTAATAAAAGTAAACAATTTTATGCTGCACTGCACAGAAGGCAGGGGGGATAGTACCTTAGAGACTGACCGGTTCGGAGAAGTGTAAGCTTTCTTAGGTGATAGCCTACTTCACCAGATGCTATGAAATACAACAACTTGCAGCTCATTGACCCAGGATGTTACTGAGACTAAGAGTTCAGTGAGATTAAAATACAGACTAGACCTTTATAAGCACATTGAGACTATACAGTAATGATTGGAGATCCTAGTACAAACACAGAATGATGATGTAATTGGGATTATGTAGACATGGGGTAGTTCACATGACTGAAATATGGTCATGGATGGATATGGCCTGTTCAGGAAGGATAAGCAGAAGTGAAAAATAGGAGGTATTGCCCTGTATATAAAAGCAATGTACACATGTTGGAGGTGCAGTATGATGTGGAAGGTAGGCCTGTTGAAAGCCTCTGGGTAAAGGACAGAGAGGAGAACCGCACAGGGGATGTCACAATGATTATCTGCTACATGCCTCAGAAAGAGGAGGAGGTAGATAAGGCCTTCTTTAAACAACTGATGGAAGCTTCCAAATCATAGAAATTGGTTCTCTTGGGGGAATTTAATTATTGGGACATCTGCAGGGAGGGAAACACAGCAGGGCACAAGCAGCCCAGCAAGCTCCTGGTTTGTGCTGGGGATAACTTTTTGATTTAGATGGTAGAGAGGCCAGTTAGAAGGGAAGCTCTTAACTTACTGTTCACAAATAGGGAGGAATCGGTTGAGAATGTGAAGGTGGAAGGTAACTTGTGTGACAGTGACCATGAAATTATCAAGCTCAAGATCCTAAGGGGAGGAAGGAAGGAGAGCAGCAGAACAAAGACACTGGACTTCAGGAAAGTAGACTTTAATAGACTTAGGAAACTAATAGATAGGATCCCCTGGGAGGCAAAGATGAGGAGAAAAGGAGTTCAAGGGATCTAACTGTACTTTAAGGAGGCTCTCTGAAGGGTGTAGAAGCAAGCTATCCTTGCAACGGAAGAATGGAAAGTGCAACAGGACACCAGCCTGGCTAGATAGTTCTCTCTCAAGGAGTTGAAACTCAAAAAGTGGAAACTTGGTCAGAAGTTTGAAAATGGCTGAAACTAGTTTAAGATAAACCTGGTTGAATGTAGTATCAGACTTAACTGATTTGGGTCAACCCGGTTTATGCAATGTCTGTCCCAGATCCCTTGCTGGTTTAAGTTAAATCAGACTCCCCCAGCATCCTGACATCCTCTCTGGACTGGGCAGGGCTCTCTGCTCCACAGCAGTGCTGGCCCCTCCCCTCTGCTCCCTGGCTGGAGCTCTGGCAGAGACGTAGGCATCTGCCTGGCTTCTGCTCCCCCCCTTCCCTCTAAGCAGGGATTCTGCTGTCTGCTCTGCCTTACACAGACACCTCTCAACACTAGCTAGCAGACCAGGTGCTGGCTACAGTCCACGCTATGGCAGATGGGACAAATGTAGAATCAAAAGGTAGCTGGTGATGCCCCTCTGTTATTTTCTTAATAGGATGATAAACACTGTGTTAGGGGTGATACATACTGAGTTATCAATTCCCTGCTGGGCTGATCAGAATGGGGGGGGGAGCTCTCCCTAATCACAGTGCCTTGCCAGGGCCTGGCCACGCCCCTCTCAGTTCAGCACTGTGGAAGGGAAGGGATGGCTACTCTAACACCCCCTGGCTTCTAGTCTGAGCCACTGCAGGCATGTGCCTGCATTTTTTCAGTCCAGAGGTGATGTCTTTACAGTTATAAACTGGTTTAGCCTAGCCAGGTTAGACTAACAAGCAGTGATTGAATCAATTCAGTCTCAAGCTCTAGGCCAGTGGTGCTCTACTTTTTTACCCCACAGACTTGGTAGGCAATACCTAGTACCTCCAGATCCAATGGGTGGGCCTAATCCAGCTCATGGGAAGTGGGTGTGGCTCGGCTCCAATCTGGTTTTGGGGTGAAAGGAGTGTGGCCTGGTCCCAATTCAGACATGGGGCGGGGGGGGGAGGGGTTGAGAGAGGTGGGGAGTATGGCCAAGCCCCAAATTCCCAAGTTGAGCAAGACTTGGGAATTTGGCAGCAGGGGACATTGGTCAGTATTAGTTAGCACTGCTCCCACACCATCAAATTTCCCTACCTGTGGGCTCAATAATATGGCTCTGTAGACCAGATTTTGTCTGTGAGCCAGGGGTTCATTACCCCTCTAAGCTATTTGTCTTATTCCCTGTTTTTGCTGCCAACTGTACTTTTCATCTGGTAGTTACCTCATTTATGAAAACTTAAGCAAAAAATACATTAAATACTTCAGTCTCCTCCCTGTTACTATGAAAAGGGACCTGGGGGTTACAGTGGACAATAAACTGAATATGAGCCAACAGTGTGCCCTTGTTGCAAAGAAGACTAATGGCATACTGGGCTACATTGGTAAGAGTGTTGCCAACAGGTCAAGGAAAGTGATTATTTCCCTCTATTCAGCACTGGTGAGGACACATCTGGAGTACTGTGTTCAGTTTTCGGTCTCCACTACAGAAAGGATGTGGACAAATAGGAGAGAGTTCAGTGGAAGGCAACAAAAATGGTGAGGGGGCTGGGGCATATGACTTATGAGGAGAGGCTGAGAGAACTGGGCTTAATTAGTTTAGAGAAGAGAAGATTGTGGGGGGATTTAATAGCAGACCTGAAGGGGGGTTCCAAAGAAGATGGAGCTAGACTGTTCTCAGTGGCAGCAGAAGACAGAACAAGGAGCAATGGCAGCAAGGGAAGTTTGGGTTAGATATTATGAAGAATTTTCTGACTAGAAGGGTAGTAAAACACTGGAGTCTGACACAGCACCGTAGCCCCCCCCGGGGGGGGGGAACAGGCCCCCAGATCCGTGTGCAGGACGACAGCCTGCTACCACTGCCAGCAAGTGACATAAGTCATTGAAGAGTCTGAGGTGTAGTTTCACAGAAACCCCTTGTAACAGGTTGCTTCCCCAGCACCATCTTCTCTGTAATTCGCACCCTATGTCGGGCACCCTCGGAGTTCCATTTAAGGTTTCTTGTGTCCTGCCCTCTACTCTCCTACCATGTCTTGATGGAAAATTGTTATACTGATATTCTTGTAAGCGGGAGACTGCCTATTATATTTTGTATGTTGGGTTCTTCCACCTCCATGGGCCTTGACTCCTGCCTTTCTCTAGCTGGGCCTCCCTGTCTAAACTCACCAAACAGGGTTTGACTCTGAAACTCTAGCCCTTTTCCTTGTCTTGAGGCTCGTGGTCCTTCTTTCTGCTCCAATCTGGAGCCAAGCCTCCCTGGTCCAGAGGCCCGGCCACTGGCCTCACAGCCAGGGGGCTTTCATAGTTTCATAGTTAGTAGGGTCGGAAGGGACCTGAGAAGATTATCAAGTCCGACCCCCTGCCATGGCAGGAAAGAGTACTGGGGTCAAACGAGCCCAGCAAGGTGACTGCCTAGCCTTGTCTTAAAGACCCCCAGGGTAGGAGCCAGCACCACTTTGCTTGGAAGTTGGTTCCAGATCCTAGCTGCCCTGACAGTGAAGTACTGCCTCCTGATGTTTAATTTGAATCTAACCTCTGCTAGCTTGTGACCATTATTTCTAGTCACTCCTGGTAGTGCTCGGGGGAACAGAGACTCCCCCAATGCCTGCTGGTCCCCTCTGACTAGTTTGTAACAGGCCACTAGATCCCCCCTCAGCCTTCTCTTCTGGAGGCTGAACAGGTTCAGGTCCCTGACCCTCTCCTTGTAGGGCCTGCCCTGCTGCCCCCTGATCATGCAAGTGACCCTCCTCTGGACCCTCTCCATGTTGTCCACATCCCTCTTGAAGTGCGGCACCCAGAACTGGATGCAGTACTCAAACAGCGGCCTGACCAGTGTTGCATAGAGGGGGATTATCACCTCCTTGGATCTGCCTGAGATGCATCTGTGGATGCATGACAAGGTATGGTTGGCCTTCCTGACTGCATCCCCACACTGCCAGCCCATGTTCACCTTGGTATCAATGATGACTCCAAGATCCTTTTCTGCCTCTGCACTGACGGGAAGGGAGTTCCCCAGCCTGTAGGTATGCTGCTGGTTCTTCCTCCCCAGGTGCAGCACGTTGCACTTGTCAGTGTTGAATCCCATCCTATTCTCATCTGCCCACCCATGTAACCTATCTAGGTCCGACTGCAGCCTATTCCTGCCTTCTAGCATGCCTACATCCCTCCACATCTTAGTGTCATCAGCAAATTTGAACAGGGTGCTTTTTACTCCCTTGTCCAAGTCACTGATGAAGATGTTGAACAGTGAGGGCCTGAGGACAGAGCCCTGTGGAACCTCACTGTCCACATCCCTCCAGGTCGAAAATGACACATCCACCACCACTCTCTGGGTGCAGCCCTCCAGCCAGTTAGTGACCCATTTGACTGTGTAGGTGTCAACACCACAGTCCCCCAGTTTCTTAATGAGAACGGGGTGAGAAACAGTGTTGAAGGCCTTCCGAAAGTCCAGAAAACTATGTTCACTGCTACCCCTGCATCTAAGGATTTGGTGACCTGGTTGTAGAAGGCCACCAGGTTGGT
>NW_017729027.1:46636212-46639292 GCF_001723915.1 Gavialis gangeticus | reverse complement strand
CCGCCTTGGCCTTCCTGACTGCCCCCCTGCATCCCTGAGCAGCTGCAGTATAGCCATCCCTGGTGATGTCCCCTCCCTTCCATTGGGTGTACACGTCCCTTTTACCTAGAAGACATTCCTGGATGCTTTTAGTGAGCCATGGGGGCTTTTGCGCCCTCCTGCTCCCTTTGATCCTTGTTGGGATTACCACCCTTTGGGCTTGGAGGATCGTCTCCTTGAGGAGCAACCAGTCTTCTTGGACACCTGGCTCCCCTCCCCTCTGGGACCTCAGTGCTTCCTCAACTATTCTCTTTAGCTCATTGAAGTCTGTCTTCCTGAAATCTAGGGAAGCTGCCTTGCTGCAGGCCTTTGCCACCTTGCACTGGATGGTGAATTCCAGCAGGCGATGACCACTGTTGCCCAGGTGGTCGAGCACCCACAGCCCCCTCACCAGGTCATTACCTGTGGCCAGCACCAGGTCCAACAAGTGGGGCTGTGCACCTCCTGGGTTAGATGGAGGTCCTGCATTTTGGCTAGGAACCTACGTGAGCAGTCAGACCTGGCTGACTGCTCTTCCCAGCAAATGTCTGGAAAGTTCAGGTCACCCATGATGACGTCCTTTGACCTAACCACCTCCGTCAGCTGACTTAAGAATTCCTGGTCTAGCTCTTCCCCTTGGCTGGGTGGTATGTAGTAGACCTCCACCGTTAAGTCTCTTTCCCCTCAACTGCCTTGTATTCTAACCCACAGCACTTCAGTGTGCCCCTCCTCTGACTCTGTGCTACTTGATGAGGATATGTATTCCTCCTTAATGTAGAGCGCCACACCCCTGCCTTTCCTCCCTGTCCCGTCCCTCCTGTACAGCCTATAGCCCTTGATATTCACCACCCAGTCATGTGTTGGGTCCCACCATGTTTCAGTGGGCCTCACTATGTCTGGGCTGCAAGTTCAAGGCCAGGGAATGGCCCCAAACCCACGCTGTCCCAGTCCAACCCCTCCCCCCAAAACAAAACTGCACCTGAGGGGCACCAGACCACCCTGGCCTTTTAGGATTGTGCCCTCTGGCACCAGGGTCCGTACCCCCCCCAAAATCCTGCGCCCACACTGGTGCCAGGGCCTATGTACCCCAAATACTGTGCTTTCTCTGGCACCAGGGTCAGTACACGCCAGATCCTGCGCTCACATGGGTGCCAGGCCCTCACGGTGAAGTGGTCCCAATGAGGCCTCCTCCTTCCCCACTAGCCTCTCCCAACCCACCGGTGTGACTGAAAAAACCCCATAAACAGTCTGCCCACGGGCTATAACTGCGACGAGAAAAAGATGATCAAAGAAGGCGGCACACTAGCTTACATTTACTCAGAGGCCATGCTTCTACTGCCCACTGTCAGCTACCGTCCTTCATCTGGGGTTGCAGCTGTTTCTCTGGGATCCTCAGTAGTTCCTTCAGCCTTTGGACCGCTCACCCAGCCTCTCCATGGAGCTCTCACACGCACTCCTCCCTTGGCTGCCAGCCCCAACTGCTGCCCAGCCCAGGGTTTTTATAGTCCTGGCTTTCCCCCTTCCAGTCACCTGACCAGCTGGTTCAACTTTTAACCCCTACCTTACCAGCACGCTGTGCCCAGAAAGTCCTGATCTTAAAGGGGCCAATCTGTCTTCTGGTAACAGGGCTAGGGTTCCCTGTTACACCCCCCCCCCCACTCTCTTCTCTTTTGTCTGGGGTCTTTTCTTCCCCTCTGAACCCTTGACCTTCCTTCGGGTAACAGGGCCAGGGTTCCCTGTTATACCCCTGCACCTATCTCCTTGAAACTTGGAAGGCTTCATGCTCTCAGAAGGGGCAACCATCCCTGCAACTTTCATCCGAATCAGACATGAAATGACAAAGTTATAGGCATTTTAGTGATTCCCCTTTATAGCCTATGGCCAAATCACCAAAACAGCGCTGAAACTCTGAAACAGATCTGGCGGAATCAAAACAGAACAGTGATTCGAAACACCAAAATGAATCACTGTCCCTCCAAAATGGCCGAATCCGAAACCTAATCAAAACATAGCCGTTTCACATAGACCTAGTGAGAAGAGAGTGAAAAGCACAGAGGACTTTTAGTGGGGGTCCAAATATTTGGTGGCAGCTGAGTGGTGGTACCAAATGCTGCTCCCCTGCTGTCATTTTTCTGTGGGCCAGATAGCATGATGGATCACTGCACAGAGGTGGCCTGGGGCCCAATTTAGGCACAGAGTGTCTAGGTAGAAGTGATGCAAGGCCCAATCTGATGGTGCAGGGCCTAGGTAGATAGTGTGGAATAGAGGAAGACAATGTGGGGCACTGATCTGGCAGCACACGCCCCAGAGAGGTAGCACGATGGGGCCCTGATCTTGGGGCTCGTAGCTGCGATGAGGTAGTACAGGGCCTGATCCTGGTGTGCATCCTGGAGTCCCATCTGGCTCGTGCATATCTGAACTGTGGATCTGAAAAGTATAGCTTTTCTGTACTTGCCCAGGGAGCTATACAATGGACTTTTTGGAAAATGTTTATGATATTCATATCCAAAGATCAACTTTCATCTTTATTGCTGACTTGTGTTTCACTCTCCCTATTTTCCATCCATTGTTTCCTTTCCCGTCATTATAGATTAGATGCGTTTTCTATGGTGCACCAAATAATCACCATAAATTAATTTAAGGTTGTTTTAAGTAGCAAAGTAAGCGAGCAAGAAAGAAAGCAAGCAAGAAAGCAAGCAAGAAAGATATTTTTAGTGAAACTTAAACCATCAACAGGCTATAACTTGTCCAATGGTGAAAAACTGTGGCTACGTAACGCAATAAAACTTAATGGTCTATGGCAATCAAAAGCAATACTGAAAAGATTTCAAGAACATTACATGGGAAATTGATATTTTCAGGCTCTGACTTTTCTAAAAGGTAGTTGCAATGGTTTTATTCATCTGTAATGCTGATAGTGGTGACAATGAGGATCTACACAAGAGGGGTTTGGGATCTGATCCTTATATGCTAGAGTCAATTAGAGATGGCAAAAGTTTGGATGCTCTTCAGGGCAGAGGCAGGCAAAGTTCTTTGGATAGATGTGATATCTTTTATTAGAC
>NW_017729027.1:46599253-46636088 GCF_001723915.1 Gavialis gangeticus | reverse complement strand
CAGTGTGGTGCTGTAGCCAGTAGGGCAAATAATGCCCTGGCATGCATCAATTGATGTATCTCCAGCAAAACCAAGGAAGTGATTCTTCCACTCTACTCAGCACTGGTGAGACTGCAGCTGGAGTACTGCATCCATTTCTGGGCACCAAACTTTAACAAGGACATGGAGAAACTTGAAAGAGTCCAAAGAAAACCCAACCGTATGATCAGAAACTTAAAAGGCAAGCCATACAAGGAAAGGCTGAGGGATCTGGGACTCTTCAGCTTGAGGAAAAGAAGGCTGAGAGGGGACCTGGCAGCAGCTTACTGCTACACTAAGAGAGTACATCAAGGGCTCGATGAGCCACTGTTCACCAGGGCACCCAAGGGGAAAACCAGGAGTAATGGCCACAAATTCTTGGAAGATTGATTCAGGCTCAACATTAAGAAAAGCTTCTTCACAGTCAGTGTCCAGACTGTGTAATAAGCTCCCTCCAGAGGTGGTGCAATAGCCTACCCTGGAAATCTTCAAAAAGAGAGTAGACAGTCACCTTGCTGGCATCACCTGTCCCCCAGTTATCTTTCCTGCTTGGTACAGGGGGCTGGACTCTATGATCTTCCAAGGGCCCTTCCAGGCTTACAATCTATGAGTCTATTTGTACAATGACTAATAAAATACAATCCTTCTAAGGACTGCTGTAATAAAAAGTAATAATAATGATGAATAAAGGAGAGGATCTTTCTTTGTTGTGTGTGGCATAGTTTTCCTTAAGGTTTGAGTAGGCCTGCATTAGACAACTTCTAACTTTACATAAGACTTATGGATTTTGTTAATAGGGATTTGGCTATTTGACCTGTCCCAGCTCAATACCTTTGTTTTTAAACCTGACTAACTTTAGCACTCAATTACCTCAGTGATCTTTTATTTTAAATTCCCTGTCTGAGACAATTTGGCTTCTCAAGTTACTTCCAAACAGGGTTTCCCAGTCAGCTGCCTTTGTACAGAGACACCACACAGTGTTCCCCAACAGCCCTGAGAATGATTATATTGACACAGAGAAAAAAGGAGTAGGCAGAGCTAAAAAGAACACAGGTCTGGGCAGAAGTAGCAGAGAAGGCTAAAGCCAGCTCTCTGTGACAGTCAGTAATTGTTTTTAGGGGTACTGAAACAGAAACGCTCTCTGGGTTCCAATTTGTAGCTACCTACAGAGCTTTTTCAGCTTAGCAACTGCAGAGACTAATTGTTGCTAAATACTGAGTCTTTGGTTAATAAGATTATGTTTTTATGTTTGATCTGAAAGTATCATCGAGGAATTTTTGCAATAATTTCTATCCATAAAACAATGTTATTTTAAACAATTTAAACTGCAAGATGTATTAAATTAAAACAGATTTTTCCCCTAACTTTATAAGCCAGAATTTTACCTTTCAGCGTCTTCTTTAAAATCAGTATTTTTTTTTACAGAACTGGTCTTCAATTACTGCCTAGTTTAAAGAACTCAAAGGGTTCCATTTGTTCAGAATAGTAAGAAAACAATGGGAAAAATCAGAATTTTAGAACTCTTGAAGGGCATTTAAAATTTACATTTTCAAAGATAAGATACATTACTGGATTAAAAGATCACAGATTGTTAAATGACAAGTGATCTAATGAGAAAGCACTGTGATATTTATTTTGACCCCTTTGAAAAATAATACCAAAGACCAAAATTTAACTGCAATTTGCAAAATGATTTTCGAAGAGCAAAATGACATAGTAGTTTAAACGAAGGAACTGAACATTAAAACCTGCCCTAATTCATCAAATTTAGTTGGCATATTTAAAAGACATTTAAACAATGAATCATCTTCCTTAATTCATTTTTTGCTTTGGTCTGAACTATATACCTTTTTTATCATCCCTGAGGTCATGACTGGATACTAGTAACCCAGTAATTGGTAATATTTATTAGCCAGTATAGCCATCTTTAAAAAAACTGGATTTTAAAGGATGGCCAGTATAGCCATCCTTAAAAGGATACTGGATGGCCAGTATAGCCATCTTTAAAAAAACTGAGGGATTAAAATCTAACAAATTATTATAAAGAATACAAACCTTCTGATTATTTTTATTTTGTAACTTCTCTTTTTCTAGTGTTGACTTTTGATACTAGTTCTGGTTTGGATTAATATGTGTACATATACAAAAAATAGCTTGATAGTTTTGTGAAAACAGGTGGCTTAGGGGATAGGGGGCATGTCTAAATGTGCGCTTTAATGTGTAGTAGCCTATTTAACTACACATTAAATTGTTGCATATAAAACATGGAAATACATTAATGCATAGTAAAATAGGTTACTGCACATTAAGCATCACTAAAAAAGAGTGCACTTTTGATACTGTGCATTAGGGCAGCCTAATGCGCATTTATTTTGTACCTCACATGGAGGTACTAAATTTAATGCATATTAGGAAAAACTATTATTTGTATTATTAGATAATACATATAATATGTCACAGTGTAGCTGTACCCAGGGACAGCTCTTTCCTAATGCTGTAAATTTAAAGTTTATTTAATTTAACAAATTACTAAAAAGATACTCAGTTTGTAAGAAGCAAAGTGTTTTGGTGATACCTTGACTGGATGAACAGTATAGTTAGGAGAAATGCTGGATGAGCTTTCAGGCACAAAGTGCTCTTTTTCAGTTAAGCTGGAACTTCCTTAGGTAAGCAATAATACATGGGTGAAAAGAAATAATGCCATATTAATACTTTTGGAGTGCTCTAATATATGAAACAACAACCACAAAAATGAAAACCCCAGGTCCAGACTCTCCAGCAGGGGGCACTGATATGATACTTCCATATATTGATCAAGCCTTGTTGAATTACAGCAGGAAAGAATCTGGCCCCATAACCCCGAACAGTTTTAAAATTGTTCCAGAATCTACACCGTTAAATAGTTGTAGTTACACATTTGTAACAAATACATCTGTTGAAGTCAGGAATATACCATAAATATACAGCACACAGAGAACTTGATTCTACACTGTCTTGCACTGTGCAGTCCCATCACTTAAAGGGAGTACAAACTAAATAGAAAATGCTACTGTGAGAGTGCTTAGCACCTGTGGAAAAAAAAACAAGTCCCAAGACATCTTCTGCCGAACAATCAAATACTGAGCACACAACGCTAACAAATTCTACTGACCTTTGCACCTGATTTTGCAAAGTGGTATGTTCCCTCAGTTCCCATCTACTTCAGTGGGGATTGGGGGTTGTTCAGTACCTCGTAGGATCAAGACCTTTGCCCGTAAACAACAAGCAGCCTGGTTTTATTATCTCTGCTCACTTATATGGCACAATCTGTGATATTTGCACAGTCTGTGATAAAGGAAAATATACGTGCCTGTCAGCACTTGACATTAAACTTCATACAAATCTAAAAACCTGGTATGCACATGCAAAGCAGTTTTTCACATTACCTGCTTAATACCAGATAGCAGAATTAGTAGTGATGCCATTGCTTTTTATTATTTAACAGAGCCTTGCCCAGCATTTTTACAGACTGCAGAAGTCTTATCTTTTTCACTTTACACAATTTCAGCTATCAGTTACTGTAATATATCTCAGATAGTACAAATAACATGTCACAAATTTACATAGAGTTTTATGGACAGTGCATCCACAGATGCATCTCAAGCAGGTCCAAGGAGGTGATCCTCCCCCTCTATGCCGCACTGGTCAGGCCGCAGCTGGAGTATTGTGTCCAGTTCTGGGCGCCGCACTTTAAGAGGGATGTGGACAGCATCGAGAGGGTCCAGAGGAGGGCCACTCGTATGATCAAGGGACAGCAGGGTAGGTCCTATGAGGAAAGGTTGCGGGACCTGAACCTGTTCAGCCTTCAAAAGAGAAGGCTGAGGGGGGATCTTGTGGCCTGTTATAAACTAGTCAGGGGGGATCAGCAGCCGCTGGGGGAGTCCCTGTTCCCCCGAGCGCTGCAAGGAGTGACCAGGAACAATGGTCACAAGCTGATGGAGGGAAGGTTTAAGTTGGACATCAGGAGGTGCTACTTCATGGTCAGGGCAGCTAGAGTCTGGAACCAGCTTCCAAGTGAGGTGGTGCAGGCTCCCACCCTGGGGGTTTTTAAGAGGAGGTGGGATGACCACCTTGCTGGGGTCGTTTGACCCCAGTACTCTCTCCTGCCATGGCAGGGGGTCGGACTAGATAATCTGCTCAGGTCCCTTCCGACCCTAGAAACTATGAAACTATGACAGGCTCTCTATATAGGTGGCTATTACCCTTGCCTCTGCATACCCCCAAAGCTTCATGAATTGACTGATTTATTTTCCCAAAGCACCTGGGGGTTGGGAGAACAGTATTACCAGTAGGAGGAAGAATGACATCAACAAGGGACCCTCACGTGGTGTAAACTATCATCACTTTACCAACATTAGTAGAACTACGAAGATCTACCCAAATGACCCTACCCGATGACCCTCACCCCAATTCTCAGGTCCCTGAGCCTGACAAGGTCGACATGGAGATTGCGCCCTCTGGGAGCCCCAAGTGGCTCCAGGAGTGAGACAGCCCAGCCCAGGAGAGCACCCCCCAAAGAGATCAGGAACTGATACCCACCACCCCTGGACACTCCTCAGAGGATGTTGCTCTCACAGGGCCTAATGCTGAGAGTCCTAGTGAGGGGACACGTTCCACTCCCACAGGACTCAGCAGCTCTCTGTGCACAACTTGTACATCTCCTCCTTCTCAGGGTTGTATTTTGATTCTGCCTCTGAGGATGAGTTGATGGAAGCCCTGCCTCAGGAGGCGGCATCCCCCAATTCAGCTAAGGTGCCTACCTCCAGGGGGAGGGTCCCCATCCTAGAGGCAGAACCTGTTCCTGCTTCTGAGGAACCTCCCTGTGTTGGTTACTCTGCTGAATGCCTTATTGAGTTTCTTGACCTGACCAAGCACCACTAGAAGGTTGCACAGCATATTGGTAAATGGTTCCCAGAACCTGAGACATTTGTGCTTTCTGCCAAGACCACAGCAGCAGCGCTGCACTCCACTCTGAGGATGCAGAGTTATAATTTTTGCCTAAGCAAGCTTGCGAGCGATGCTGGGTGCCTGTTGTGTGAAGCACTGGCTGGCAAGCCATAGGCCTGGTTTTTCCCTGTCCTGCATGCCTGCTTCTCTCAGTGTTTCTCTGTGTTCTTTTGGCTTTGCCTGTCCCCCTCTCTACACCCTTCATGCATGGCTGCTACAGTCTTTGGCTCTCAATGCCAACAGTGGCAGAGACCCTGTGAAGCAGACAGCTCTCTTTGATTTCTTGTTCCAGAAAAAGCTGGATGTCACCTTTCTGTAAGAAATGTGCACTGGCACAGATAATCAAGTCCACTGGCATGCTGCCTGGAGGGGCCATAACTTTCTGAGTCATGACACCTCCCTCAGTGCAGGGGTCATGACCCTCTTGTGCCACAGCTGACGCCTGACTTGGCGGTAGCCCAAGAGGTCATCCTTTACCACTGGTTAACTGTTCATATCTTCTTAGTGTAACATTGCATCCTCCTAATTAATGTTTATGCAGGCCACTGTTGGGTGAAAACGGACTGCCTTCTTTGAGACCCTGGCTGACTTTTTGTGGAATGTAGCCGATGGTGACAACCTTCTCTTCCTCGGCGGGGATTTTAATTGCATGGTTGATGAGTGGCTTGACTAGAAGGGGTCAGAACCCCATCCACCCTCGGCCTAGCAGCTACGAACTGCTTTGGAGGCAGTGAACCTTGTTGATGTGTGACGCCATTTCCACGCTAACATGAGTCAGTACACTTGGCTGATGGTGACCACTGATGGGATTGTCATGGTAAGACTTGATCACTTATACATCATTGAAGCATTGCCTGCCAGTCCTGCATGGCAGCTGCATTATTCCATCTGGACTCTCAGATCACAGTCTTATTTCTTGTGAACTGAGTCTCCTTGGCACAGCGTGTCCCTGTGCGCCCTACTGGTGCTTTAACACCAGCTTGCTGCAGGACGCTCACTTCCATGACTGCTTTGCCTATTTATGGCGGACATGGGAGACTGTGAAAACCACCTTTTCCTCCTAGAAGCAATAGTGGGATGTGGGAAAGGCACAGATCAGAGCCTTCTGCCAGCAATACATTCAGATGGCAACAAAAGAGCTCTGCTACCATGTCTGGGGGTTGGAGGAGGATGTAGCAGAGCTTGAGATGGCTCTACATGATGCTGGTGGTGACACAGGGCTATCTGAGAACCTTACGCTTCGGAACAAGCACCTGAGGGAGCTGGCGGAGGGCAAAGCCCAGAGCGTGAGGATTTGTGCCCGCTGCCAAGAGCTGGCAGAGGCTGATGCCATGATCCATTTCTTTTTCAACTTGGAAAGGTGGCAGAACCTGCGGAAAGTCATTAACCATGACAAGACTCTGGACAGCCAGATACTCACAGATTCTGTTGAGATTCAAAGTTATGCAGTCACCTTTTATCAGGACCTGTTTGCAGCTGACCCTCTCTGCCTGAAGTCCACTAAGCACTTACACAATGGCCTCCCCAAGCTCTGCCCAATGCCAGCTGATGAACTTGATCGAGAGTGGTCCCTGGAGGAACTCATGATTTATCTCACCTCAGGCAAAGCCCCAGGTCTCAGCAGGTAGCCCACTGAGTTTTATAAGGCTTTTTGGACCCTTCTTGGTCCCTGCCTTTTGCGCACATTTCATGAGAGCCTCACTGATAATATCTTGCCTGTCAGCTGTTGCTGGAGAGTTCTCACCCTGCTACCAAAGACAAGGAACCTCAGCTGCATTAAGAACTAGTGTCCAGTATCCCTTCTGTGTGCTGACTACAAGATACTGGCCAAAGTCTTGGCCGATCAGATGCGTATTGTCATAGCCTCGGTCATCGGCCCCGAACGGAGCTTCTGTGTGCTGGGCGGGACCACCTATGCCAATCTGTTCCTGCTTCATGACTTGCTGACAGCCTGGACCTATTTGGACTGAATATTGGGTTCATCTCCTTGGATCAGGAGAAAGCCTTTGACAGGGCTGGCTACAACTACTTTTTTCAGATCCAAGAGGCCTTTGGTTCTGGGCCTGTCTTCACCTCTGCCCTCTGGGTCCTGTACTGAGACATTTCCAATCTTTTGAAAGTGATGGCATGAGCTGTGCTCTGTTTACGGCCCACAAGAGCATCCATCAGGTCTACACCTTCCAGGAAAGCTCTATGCTCTGGCCATTGAGCCCTTGCTTCACATGCTGCATTCTTCCATTGGCATCTGGTTTGGTTGGCAGCCCACTGGTTAGGCTGACGACATATGCAGGCTACATGACCATCTTCCTTGGCACCTAGGGTGATGTCCGGTCCCTGGTTGATTGTCAGCGAGCTTACGATTGTCAGCTTCAGCTCACATCAACTGGAGCAAGAGCAATGCCCTGCTCCTTGGTACGTGGGCTGACCACTTCCCCCGGACCTGCCTGGGGGTCTCATCTGGTGTCACAAGGGCCTTAAGGCCCCGGAGGTGTTCCTTGGAACACTGGTCTTCCCAGCCTGGAATTGGGAGGGCCTTGGCAAGGAGGTGGAGGTGTGCCTGCAGCAGTGGCGCTGGTGTCTGCCCAATTTCTTCTACCGTGGGCGGATCCTCATTGTTAACAATTTGGCAGCTGCAACATTATGGCACCAGTGCGCTGTGTTGGGCTCCCGCTGGACTTACTTGAGAAGCTTCAAAGACTGCTGGTTGATTTTTTCTGAGATAGATGCCATTGGCTCCACCGAGCTGTTCTCCATTTGCTTATGGCCGAGGCAGATCAGGGCTTGGTTGACTCTCATCTGGTTGCGCATGGTCTGGCTAGGCCACCTTCTCGATATGGCCTGGTCAGACTGGCTGTCAGCCAAGGCTCTGGCTGCCTGGTTGGGCATGCATTTGGTCCACTGCACCACTTGCCTCTTGGGGGATGTGTTGGCCTCCCTCCCAGAGGAGGCAGCAGCCGCCATTGAGGACTACTTTTGAGCACAGTGGGTCATCCCTGCCAGGGATATCTCCGGAGAGCCCTTTCCACTACTGCCCATTGTCCCAGCTGTGGACAGCAACCTGGGTGGTGGGCCTGGCACTTTGACTCTTTCCATGCCTCCTGACAGTGATGCCAGGGGTCACTTTGACATGCTGCCCCAGGAAGCCCTATACACATGTCCCAGGAAGCCCTATACACATGCTGCCCCAGGAAGCCCTATACATATGTCCACCACATTCATGTCCTTGCCACTCATCCTGACATGATATAGTGGCTGTGACTAGTGGCACCAGAACTTGTGTGGATTTGCCCTGCACAGTGCATGCTTTATAAGTTACCCATTGCCAAATGGACCGGCTACCTCTAGTGGCAGTTGCTGCATGGGATACTGGCCACTGGCACTCTTGTCCATCACATGGATCTGGCTGTGTTGGCAGCTCAATCCTTTTGCTTGGGGGAGGTAGAAGAGGATCTATTCCATGCCTTCCTTGGGTGCCCCCAGCTGCTGTTGTTCTTTTCTGTCCTCAGTGCCTTGTTTGAGGTGGTAGCCTTGGACCTCTCAGAGGTTACCTCTTTGTTTCTTTTCCATACAGGATGGCTGAGGGAGGGGTGTTATCTGCCTGGCCATCTTTCTTCTTGGTCAGGCCAAGATGGCCATCCTCAACAGCTGCAGGAACTGGTTTGTTGGAATCAGTCCTCGTGATGCCCTGCAACTCTTTCAGTTCTTGGTCTGGGTGTGCCTGTCACTGTAATTCAAACATGTGGTCCTCCAGCAGACAGTACTTGCCTTCCAGGCACATTGGGCTATTCAGGGAGTGCTTTGCAGTGCTGAGGATGGCCATTTGGTCCTCACGCTGTGACACTGTCTCCCCCACCCCAGGGTACTGGCAAGAACCCTAGTGGGTTGATGCAGTACTGGGTGTTTTTGTTTTAGACTGGGAGGCCAAACCTTGCAGGCTGTAGGCCCAGACTCTGTGTTCTGTACCTGGGCCCCCATGTGGGCCATCCTTTGTTATACTGTTACTTCCTTTCCCCCCAATAAATGTTTACAGAAGTCAAAAGTCTGTCTTTCTGTCCATCTTTCTTTCTTTCTTTTTCTGGATGCAATTCTGGCTGCATGCACTGCCAGCAGTAAGTACTTCTTTAGTCATGGGGAAATACATGAACATCACAGGAAATCACAGGTACCCTGCTTTAATTTTACACTGATGACTTCTCATCTGAAATGGAGAAATAGAAATGGTCAAGGACAACCTGAAATTGAATGATGGCTTGATCCTGATGCACCCAGACAATAAGCTAGAGTGTTTCTTATAGCATTTATCCATCAATCTTTTTGAATTCTGGTGGGTTAGAATGTCTGATTGGCTTGTGTGACAATTGCTAAAGCTGATTACTTTGAAGAACTAAAGCCTTTACACCTTGTGTTGTTTATTATAACATGTAAGGACAAATCCAGGGAACTGGACAGACTTCACAAATCTATTACTTGTTTACTCCAAACCATGACAGGCTAATGAAGGACTCATTATACAAATTTCTGAATCACTAATAAGCAGCCTGGTATCTGCATCTCTCTCAAAATACACAATGTACTTAAAACATGTGGTGGAAGGTCTGCACATAGTGCCAAGCTGCCTTGTGGCAGCTTACAAGCGTGTTATATAACACAGAGCAAAGGGAAATCTTCCTCTTTTATCTTTCCTGACCTTTTGACAGCATTTAATAGTGTGTATGTCAAGAGCTGTAGGAAGTAATTGTGACAACAGGTACATTTTGCTGCCACTATTCTGACCTCCTCATCCATTTATAGTTTCTAGGGTGTAGCTTGTCATCTGGTTTTCATGCTACTAGTTTTGCAGTTCCCCTTTCTTCATTTTCCTGTTAGTGTGTATGCATTGCCTCAATTAATTATTAATGAACTATTTACCATTAAAACAAATGTGGTCATTTGCTCTCTCTTTCTTACTGAGAACATCCAGCTAAGTCTAGCAGCCTAAAATTATTATTTTTTTAGTGCCTAGTAGATTAAATAAAAAAACCCAGACTCATGATCAGTCTCTGTTGCCAGATGAACACAGCATGTTTTGGAGGCAGGGCTGCTTGCTGTAGTATCCCCACCCAAACATCTGAAGTGATTTTCCTTTCATGGGTGTCCTTGATGATATTATTTCAATGCTAGAGTGAAAATTATATTGTTTTCTCACTTCCAAAAAATGTGTAGACTTCCAACATTGTTCTATTAGCATGATACAGCCTTGTCAGAAGTTAATTACAACTTGAATTAGGCATCTCTTAACTTGATTTTCAAGAAATCTGCTCGTGTTTGGAGTGGTGCTAGGGTTACAAATGACATTACTGCTTTACTGTACTACCTACATTGGATTTCAGCCAGACCTTTTAATCTGAAAGTTTCCAGAGCCTTAAACCTTATTAGAGAACAAAGCCTTTTACTCCTTATGACTCAGCTTCTACCCTTCTCATCTCTCTGATTTGACTGGCATCTGTAGTTGAGAAAGCATTTATTCACTCTGTGGTTAAGTTACAGAAATCACTTCTGACACCTCTCCAGGCAGCCAGAATCTGAGAGATTTTTCTTAAAGCCAATATCCCTAGACATACAGCAGTACAGCATTTTTCTGATACTCAGGGAATTATATTGTATTTTACATTGAACAGCACCTTGAAGTGTTCTATACACAGGCTTCACATGCAAGACAGTATTTACAGCACTTTTCTCTCTCCTTTACATGGAAAAGGAACCATATACAGGTTGGGTTCTGGTTACCTTAGAGACTGCCTCTCCTTCCCTATAATACTGGGGAAATTGGCATAATCTCAGGTTCTTGATTTACTTGGAAGGAGACATAGGTATAAATGGCCACAGATCCATTAAGGACAAAGAAATTTCTCATTTGCAGCAGCTAAAGATTTGCTCATGATATTTTCAACAAGGGTCTCTGACTGGAATTCACTTCCTTTGTTAATTTATTATAGATGTTTTTATCTTAAAAATATGAGAATTATCACAGCAGATGAGACCACTTGTCCTGGCCAAATCTCCCACCTATCATAGAAGCTAGGATCAGGTGCTTCTGGAATCAAGTTTTACACGTCTTATTCATTTTTAAATTTTTTGCACAACTCAGTCTGTTTCCCAACCACATAACATCTAATTATTTTATATCCTATATATTAGTATTAGGAAGGAATTGGTGGAGAATCTGAAAATAAAGAGAACTTTGACAGTGATCACAATATGACAGAATTCATGAATGGGAAGAAAGGAGAACAGTAGAATAATTGTACTTCTGAGAAGGACTTTAACCAACTCAGAAAATGGGTACCCACATGCTGTGTGGGACTAATCTAAGGGCAAAGGAGTGCAAGAGAGTTATTTTTTTCTTAGAGAGACAAAATTTAGGGACAAGGGCACGCTATTCTGTTGCAAAAGAAGGACAGGAGCACAAAAAGAGAACCCCTTGGTTAAACAGTAAATTCTTTAATGACTCGAAATTTAAAAAGGACTCTTAGAAACTTGGCTGTACTACTAAGGATTGGTATAAAAGCATGAGAGAACAAAATCTGAAAGGCAAAGGCACAAATTGAGGTACAGCTATCAAGTGATATAAAAGGCAAAGAAAAGGATTATATAAATGTTAGAACAAGAGTAGGTCCCTTACTTAATAGGGAGAAGGAGCTAATAATGGCAAATGTAAAGGAGGCAGCAATATTCACTCGTGTCTTCACAAAAAAATTAACTAATCAATAATGAACAGTTATTTATCCCACTTAGCACGAGGGAAAAAGGAAAGATACTTTGGTTCAAATCAATTAGATACTACTAGGTTAGAAAAACATGTTATATATTACTTAGAAAGGCTAAATGTTTTCAAATCAGTAGGGCCAAATGAGATTCACCATAGAGTACTCAATTATATGAATTAATAGCAAAGCTAGAAAAATGGAAAAGGGCAAGTATCATGTCCATATTTAAAATGGAAAAAGGGAAGACAGACAATTATACACCAGTCAATCTAACTTTGATACCAAGAAAGATATCATCAAACAACTGATTTGTAAGCATGGCAAGGCATGCAGGGTGACAAGGAACAACCAATGTGGATATGGTAAGAACAAGTCAGCCCTAACCAGTCTGATTTCCTTCTATGAGAAGGTGACAGGCCATGTGCAGAGAGGAAGAACAATGGATGTGATATGACTCAACCTTAATAAGGCTTTTAGCAGTGCATCTCCTGACATTCTTGGAAATAAGCAACAATATGGCTGAAACTACTATAACAGTAAATGCATAACTGACACACTCTCAGAGGGATTATCCATAGCTCGAACAGGGACAAGGTATTAAGTGGAATCTCCTAGGACCTGTGCTGGGTCCATACCATTCAACATCTTCCTTAGTCACTAGGAGGATAGACTAGGATATACACTTAATAAATTTGCAGACAATGGCAAGTTGGGTGGAACAGCACAGGCATTGGATCTAAAGTGAACTTAATACATAATAAAAACATCTGAAATGAAGAGGACTGAATTTTATGAGGAACGGTATAATGTGCTATGCTTAGGAAGGAACTATTATTTGTACAGATACAAAACAGGGAATAACCACAGCACTGCAGAAAAGACCTGGAGGCCATGGGGTATTGTAAACTGAAACTGAGTCAATAGGAGTGCAATAAAAGCACACTAGGATGCATTAATAGGAGTGCTGCATGCACAGCACGGGAAAGGATTCTTCCATTCTGTTCAGTGCCGGTGAAGTCTCACCTGAGCACTGTGTATAGATATGCACTGCACTTAAAAAATGCCAGACAAATTGGAAGGACCTTAGTGGAGAGCAACAAAAATGATCAGAGGTCTAGAACACAGCCTATAATAAAAGGCTATTATTTAGTGCAGAAAAGCAAAGACTGAAGGGAAATTTAATAGCAGTCTTCAAATACAAAAATGTTTTTTATTAAAAGAGTGGTGATCAATTGTTTTCTGTGGCCACAGGAGACAGGACAAGGAGACAAGGCTTAAATTGCAACAAAAGAGATTTAGGTTAGAATTTAGGTAGAACTTTCTAAACATGAGGATGGTCAAGCATTACCTACATTACCTAGAGAGACGATGTAGAACTCCATCTTTGGAAACTTTAAGCACAGGCTAGACCAGTGAGTCTCAACCGCAGTGCTGGAGCACCCTGGAATGCCTTGAGATTCTTTCATGTGTGCTGTGGAGTACCATGCAATGTTAGTACTGTTAGGTGTGCAAATATTATTCACAACTTCACAAAATAAACTACAAAGATTTCAAATAGGAATCCATAGTGTGAAAAACATTCTGACCTATTGTGGTCTTTCTATGCTCTCTGCAACAGGAGAATTGCTTTATAATTTTTCTGTAATCAAAAAAACAAATGAAACTGAATGGGTGGGATTTTCTGAGGGGTGCTTTGAGTCTCAAAATATTGAGAACCACTGAGCTAGACAAACATTTTTCTCAGACAGTTTAGATAGTGATGATCCTGCCTTGAACAGGAGGCTAAACCAGTGGTCTTCTAAGGTCCCTTTCTGCCCTATTTTAATATGATTCCTAAAAGAACAGCTAGAGCCAGACCACTAGAAAGATACATTTTTTAACATGCCTGGAGGTATGGAACTTAATGAAAAAAGCAAAATAGCCTTTGCTCATCACAGAAATGCAACTAAAAGAAGGGTAACATTATATATCCAGTTTTTTATTGGTTATCTGTTTTACTGGATACACATGACTGACAAAGAGAAAGCAGTTGGGTCTGGGGCCAAGAACCCTAAAAATAATAACTTCAACTTTTATTTAGGTATATGGAGTCATTGTGGTTTTTGTTATGGGTAGGAATTCTCTTGTCAGCTACAGTAAGTCAGTTATGTGAAGCAGATGCCTCATTGGCTACAGCTGGAATACTGGAATTAATGACCAGCACAGGCAACTGTTGGTAGGATTTTCTCCCTGCTCTCTGTACAAGTCATTCTTTGTCAGTCCACCAATCTGAAACAACACAACACATGTGTCTGCCTAGAAAGTGGGCGGTACTTCAGCTTCCTTGACAGGCACCATGCCCAGAAGACAGTGTTGCATGCTGGAATGTCTGCACATTCTGAAAAATACTGAAAACAAATTACCTGAACTAAAAAGTGCACCAGTATCACTGACCCCAGTAAACACTGGAGATGAGAGCCACCTGGTGGAGAAAGGGGGTAGCCACACTTTTCCTTGGCTTACTTATGAAGCAGGGACTAAACAAGAAAGCCACTAAGTAAATTAGGTATACAACTTGACATTCACCCCTCACTGAAAAGATGCTAGTGATGAGTTCAGTCAAGCTACCCATCCTTCTCTTCCATTATCTTATACTCTAAAGGCTAAAAGAGGATTTCCACTGTATTAATAAACATCATGACAACACAAAAACAAAACAAACAGAAATTCACCAACATGACTAGAAATAACTCAAAAACAGTGCAGGACTTCCAGTCTACAGAAACCCTTTTTTTTTACATTTTTCTCACTGAGTGTATTATAACTTTAAAAGAGGGAAATTTTGAATTAAGGTTCATAATACCTATTCATTATCTATACAACCTACACTATCCCTACAAAGAGCATTTCTCTTTACTATGGATTTGCCTAAATGCTAAAAGGTACAGTAAAATTTTTGTTATCTAGCATTTAAGTAACCAGAAATTCTACCAGTTGGAATTTCTGGGTGGCCGGCCAGACTTTGAGGGGGGGAGTTTGTATGTGGCGGCAGCTGCTGCCACCCACCCCACCCTGCACAGCGCCTGCTCTGTGTGCAGCCGCTGCCACCCACCCCCCACCACCCTGACATGCTCCACATTATCTGAAAACGCCTGCAAGGTTATTTTAGATAACTGGAATTTTTACCCCAGGGATGCTGGATAACAAAGATTTTACTGTATTTCTAAAAGACACAAAATACTACAGCTAAAGCTACAGAGCAAGGGGGAAAAGAACTGTAGTCACATCATAGCTCATCCAAGTCAGTAAAAATATTAAAGCTATTATTTATATAATATTATTTATAAACATATTTTTGTTATAGTTATTACAGCATTTGCAATACTTAGACTTACAGTGTATATGTGGCTTAGGGTTAAAATAATAGAGCATGATTCAAAATGTCTATTTGAACAGTGGAGAAAAACCACTAATTATTATTTAGGGATGTGTATCATTACAGCTTCCAATATATGTCAAAGAAAGTACTGAAGGGCAGTTTTCCTCTCTGGGGAAAAAAAAATTCTTAAAATTGCTCATTCTAAAATGTACTAATTTTAAAATGATGAGAATGGTAAAAGCACTAACCCTGTTTTTCAACTCACTCAGGTCTGTAGTCTGGCTTCTTATCTGGCATGTGGCTATAAGTGGAGACTGGGTGAGAGTGAACCGACTGAAATGGAATCCAGACAAGATAGAAATGATGACGGTTGGCAGACCTCATAACTTGGGAGGATGGGGACACCAATCAGTGGTGGGATTCAGCATCCCCTTGTCACTCAAATTCCAGCCTTGGGGTGCTCCTGGATCCTTTGCTGCACCTTGATTCTCAGGCCATGGCAGTAGCTAGGAACAAAGATTTCTAAAAAGATTTCAGAAAAGCCTTTGACTTGGTCTCCCATGCTGTCCTCAAGGTAAAATTGGGGAACTGTGGACTTGAGAACCTTACAGTCTGATGGATGGGGAACTGGCTCCATGGTCAGAACCAGTTGATGGAACCGAGTCAACATGGCGGATGGTGACCAATGGCCTCCAGGGCTCAGTACTCAGACCAGTACTCTTTAATATATTCATAAATTATCTGGATTTGGGTGTCAGAAGTGGACTGGCTAAGTTTGCAGGTTACACTAAATTATGGGGAAGTGCGATCATGCTAGAGGATAGGCTGGCAATCTAGGCCAACCTGGACAGGCTCACAAGGTGCGCAGATCAAAACCTGATGACATTCAACACAGAGAAATGCAAGGTGCTCCACTGCGGGAGAAAAAACCTACATCATACTTACAGGCTCGGCAGTGCTACACTCACTAGCACCACGACTGAAAGAGACTTGGGGGTAATGACTGACCACAAGATGAACATGAGCCACCAATGCAATGCTGCAGCTGACAAAGCAAACAAAACTCTGGCTTGCATCTATTGATGCATCTGAACCAAGACCCAAGAAGTCATCCTCTCACTTTACTTGGCCTTGGTAAAGCCGCAACTGGAATACTGCATTCAATTCTGGGCTCCACACTTAGAAAGGACGTGGAGAAGCTTGAAAGAGTCTAGAGGAGAGCCACACACATGGTTAGAGGTCAAAAGAATAGTTTCATAGTAGCTAGGGTCAGGAGGGACCTGAACAGATCATTTAGCCTGACCCCGATGAAGAGAGGCTGAGAGGCATGGGACTGTTCAGCCTAGAGAAGCAAAGGCTCAGGGGTGACTTGGTGGCAGCCTATAAGTATATAAGGGAACCAGGAGAACATCTGTTCACCAGGGCACCCCAAAGGACGACAGGGTCTAATGGTCACAAACTGCTGAAAGACCGTTTTAGACTGGTCATAAGGAAAAACTTCTTTACTGTCCTAGTCTCCAGAGTCTGGAATAGATTCCTCCCAGAAGTGGTGCAAGCACCTAATCTGGATACCTTTAAGAAATGCTTGGATGCTTATCTTGCTGGGGTCATCGGATCCAGCCCCCTGCCCAAGGGGCAGGAAGTCAACTGGGGTCAACACTCTTCCCCCCACCCTGACAGTCCCCATGCCCTGGCCATCCAAACCCTGCTCTGCATATATTTACCTTTATCCGGCTGCTGGAGCTGCTCCCACGGCTCTGCCTGGCTATGTGTTGGCCACATATCAAGCAGCTGCTTGAAGGCTGGAATGCTACCAGCCTGCAAAGGGAAACCCATGCTTTTGTGCATTTTTCTGGCACTTGCTTAAGACCCTTTGAAATATTCTTGTGATCCCCCTTTTGGGCCATGACCCACAGGTTGAGAAACACTGGTTTAAAGAACTAAAATTATATGGGCTCGGGTAGCAACATGCAAGAAAAGGAGTGTGGTAAAAAACGGCACAACTTCTTAGCTATATATGTGAATAGTATGGGATTTTATTATTTTTTTACTTTAATTGAGATTAGAAATGAAGGAGGGGATTATATAGCAGAATAAGCACAGGACTTAAGAACTGGTTGCTAGTCATAGTTTCCTAGTTGGTAGGGTTGGAAGAGACCTGAGCAGATCATCAAGTCCGACCCCCTGCCTTGGCAGGAAAAAGTACTGGGGTCAAACAACCCCAACAAAGTGTTCGTCTAGCCTCCTCTTAAAGCCCCCCAGGGTAGGAGCCAGCACTTCGCTTGGAAGTTGGTTCCAGATCCTAGCTGCCCTGACATTGATGTCTAGTCTGAATCTACCCTCTGCCAGCTTGTGACCATTATTTCTAGTCACTCCTGGTAGTGCTTGGGGGAACAGGGACTCCCCCAATGCCTGTTGGTCCCCCCTGACTAGTTTGTAACAGGCCACTAGAACCCCCTCAGCCTTCTCTTTTGGAGGCTGAACAGGTTCAGGTCCCATAGCCTCTCCTTGTAGGGCCTGCCCTGCTGCCCCCTGATCATGCTAGTGGCCCTCCTCTGGACCCTCTCCATGTTGTCCACATCCCTCTTGAAGTGCGGCACCCAGAACTGGATGCAGTACTCCAACTGCAGCCTGACCAGTGTCACATAGAGGGGGATTATCACCTCCTTGGATCTGCTTGAGATGCATCTGTGGATGCATGACAAGGTGCGGTTGGCCTTCCTGACTGCATCCCCACACTGCCGGCCCATGTTCATCTGGGCATCAATGATGATTCCAAGATCCTTTTCTGCCTCTGCACTGATGAGAAGGGAGTTCCTCAGCCTGTAGGTATGCTGCTGGTTCTTCCTCCCCAGGTGCATCACCTTGCACTTGTCAGTGTTGAAACCCATCCTATTCTCATCTGCCCACCCCTGTAACCTGTCTAGGTCTGACTGCAGCCTATTCCTCCCTTCTAGCATGTCCACATCCCCCCACATCTTGGTGTTGCCAGCAAATTTGAACAGGGTGCTTTTTACTCCCTTGTCCAAGTCACTGATGAAGATGTTGAACAGTGCGGGTCCAAGGACCGAGTCCTGGAGGACCCCACTGCCCACATCCCTCCAGGTCAAAAATGACCCATCCACCACCACTCTCTGGGTGCAGCCCTCCAGCCAGTTAGTGACCCATCTGACTGTGTAGGTGTCGACACCACAGTCCCCTAATTTTTTAATGAGAATGGGGTGAGAGACAGTGTCGAAGGTCCTCCTAAAGTCTAGAAAGACTACGTCCACTGCTACCCCTGCGTCTAAGGATTTTGTGACCTGGTCACAGAAGGCCATGAAGATGGCCTTCATTCTAGTCGGATGAAAGATTTTCTTCTGTTTGTCTCTCTCTTGCTCAAACATTAGAATCATAGAAAATTAGAGTTGGAAAGGACCTCGGCAGGTTATCTGGTTCAACCCCCTGTTCAAAGCAGGACCATTCCCAACTAGATCATCCCAGCCAAGCCTTTATCTAGCTGGGTCTTAAAAAACTCCAAGGATGGAGTCCACAACCTCTCTGGGTAACCTGTTCCAGTGTTTTACTACCCTCCTAGCGAGAAAATTCTTCCTAATATCTAACCTAAAATTCCTCTGCTGCCATTGCTTCTTGTTCTGTCATTTGTCATCAATGAGAACAGTTTACCTCCATCCTCTATTGAACCCTCCTTCAGGTAGCTGAAGGCTGCTATTAAAACCCCTCTCGGTCTTCTCTTCTCTAAACTAAATAAACCCAGCTCCCTCAGCCTCTCCTCATAAGACATGTGCCCCAGCCCCAACTATGTTCACTGTCTTTCACTGGACTCTCTCTCCAATTTGTCCACATCCTTTCTGTAGTGGGGGGCTCAAAACTGAACACAGTACTCTAAATGTGGCCTCACCAGTTCTGAATAGAGGGGATTAATCACTTCCCTTCACCTGCTGGCAATACAGCCCAGTATGCTGTTAGCCTTCTTGGCAACAAGGGCACACTGCTGGCTCATATTCAGCTTATTGTCCACTGTAACCCACAGGTCTTTTTCTGCAGAACTGCTGCCCAGCCTGTCAGCCCCCAGCCTGTACTGGTGCATGGGATTATTCTGTCCTAAGTGCAGGACTTTTCACTTGTCCTTGTTGAACCACATGAGGTTTCTTCTGCCTAATCCTCCAATTTGTCTAGGTCACTCTGAATCCTAGCCTTACCCTCCAGAGTATCTTCTATTCCCTACAGCTTGGTTTGATCTGCAAACTTGCTGAGGGTGTACTCTATGCCATCTTCCAGATCGTTGATGAAGACACTGAACAAAACTGGTGCCAGGACTGACCCCTGGTGCATTCCACTTGATACTGGCTGCCAACCAGACTTTGAGCTGCTGATTACTATCCTCTGAGCCTGATGCTGCAGACAATTTTCTATCCACCTTACAGTCCATTCATCCAGCCTGTACACATCCTTCGCTTGCCTGCGAGAATGTTGTAGGAGATCATATCAAAAGCCTTGCTAAAATCAAAACAGACCACATGCACCGGTTTTCCCACAACCACAGGGCCAGTCTTTTCATAGAAGGAAATCAGGTTGGTCAGGCATTACCACGGCCCTTGGTGAACCATGCTGACTGTTCCTAGTCACTTTCTTCCCTCAAAGTGCTTAGAAATGGATTCCTTGAGGATTTGCTCCATGATTTTTCCAGGGAGTGAAGTGAGGCTGACTGGTCTGTAGTTCCTGGATCCTCCTTTGTCCCCTTCTTAAATATCAGTGCTAAGTTTGCCCTTTTCAAATCATCTGGGATCTCACCAGATCACCATGAATTTTCAAAGATGATGGTCAGCAGGTCTGCAATCTCATCAGTCAACTCCTTCAGCACCCTGGGGTGTATCTCATTCATCCCCATGGACTTGTATATGTCCAGCTTTTCTAAATAGTCCCTAACCTGTTCTTTCATTACTCTTAGCTGCTCACCTCTCCCCCCAAACTATGCTGCCAGGTGCAGTAATCTGGGAGCTGATTTTGCCTGTGGAGACTGAGGTGAAAAAGGCATTGAGTACTTCAGCCTTTTCTGCATCCTGTCACAAGGATTTTTTAGCCTAATAAGTATCAAGAGAGCCCCTCTAATGACTTTCATGCTCATCTCTTTTGCAGTTTTTGATACTCTTGTTAATAATTCTGTAAAAATGCATCTTTGCCAAGTTTGCCACACCAAGAACTTATGAACTCCTAGTTTTGCAGACAGCTGAGAGCAAAGTGTTTTATTTTGTTTAATAAAGAATATTAGTTTCCTACTGTTCATGTCTAGAGAGAAGATTCAACATGATTTAAATCAGAGTATCTGCTCGTATAGGTTTACAGAAATTTACTTCTATTTGTAAATACTTGAGAAGTACTCAAATATTATGTTTCTGGATGCTAAATAAAAACTTAAGACAGAATACATGTAAATAATCAATAAAACACTGTAAGCATAGGCTATAGAGATTAGAAACTGCCTCATCTGCATTTGAGGCAGTGACTTGAACTGAATTTGGCTGACTGCCCTAACTCATAATTTGTTTGGGGGATACATATATATGAGCTGTTTATTAAGCACTCATTAAGAGAGCATATCATCATTAGGGTTCATGGAAATCACCTGAGCTTTTGACACACAGTCATCCCTCTATTGCTCAGGCTCCCACTGTGAAATCTTTAATTAATTTTCTATCTGGCATGTTGACAGAGTAATTGCTATCTGCCAAAATGATACCAGAACGCCACACAATAATTTCTGCAAACTGAGGATTAGACATGCAGTGCAGGAACACTAATACCTGATCTAGTGTTCTACCTGATACTTATTAAATTTATACTATATCACTCGCCATACTTATTTAAATGTCATACATGCAGCTTTTAAGTAAATATCCACTTATAAAGCATCTTCAATCCCCAAAGGTATTAAAAATATTGGCACCGCTGGCCTAATGAAACAAAGAGTTCCATAAAGGGACTTCAAAATGACTTCTACTCCCTCAGCAAAATTGTGAAGGGACATTTTTCAGGTGAATATGCATGAAAACTTTTGCCAGCAAATACGAACCAACTTAGAAAGTAGAAGTCTCTCAGGAAGGTAAGGTAATCTGAATACATGAACAAAGCAAATTGTTATAGGTCATTTGCTCAGTCAAATTACAATTCAGGCTACTTTATTTGGTATTAATCAAAGGCTACTAATCTCATAGATTAGAATGCTAAATAATGCATCACAACTGATTCAAGAGGACACAACAAAGATACAGGTCAAAGTCTTTACATCATTAAAAGAAGGAATAGGTTGGAAAATTACAATGATTCACAGGTGGCGGATACTAAGTTTACCACTGCCAGCACACAGGGCTAGATGTAAATTATGTCAGGCCATTCATTTCAGCTGAGCTTCATTTAGCTAGCTTACGCCAATTGATTTATCTGGACAAGACAACAGCATATGTGCAAAAATCACAACTCCTAGATTTCATGAAGAATTTTTAATAGTTAGCATCAACTTGGATGCAAGTGAACAAGTATTGTGTTGCAGCTGGTGAACCACAGTCACTGAGGTCACTGGCCCTTTTTAGCAGAGAAAAAGTTAAGTCCTGTGCAGGGGGTGGCTAGAATGACTGTGAGTTCTGCACAAGAAATACAGATGCAACTGTAGTGTGGGTATGTATAATTGTGGTACTAGGTACCAATAACAGTTTCCAATGTGGTAGTGCAGACTTTAGCATGGTTTGTAACAGCCTGCCAGGGACCACTGGTACATACGTGGACTGCTCACAGTGTGCACAACAAAACTGTTATCACTCTAGTGAAGGTGTACCTACCTTTGCTACAGTTGACCTTTCACTTCACTGCTTAGGTATTTCCTTAATCAGGTTCCTCAATGTCCTTGACATGAAGGGACAAGGAAGCTGCGTGTAGTATGTGCATGGCACTAGCTTGGATGCACTATATGTTCCATGACACTAAATGGCAAGCTGGTGGGAAAGGCAGAGCCATGGATTGCAGACCAGTAATGGGCTTGCTTTTTTCCCTTTAACCCACCACAGGTGCTTGGGAGGCAGTGATATAATCCCGAATTACTAACAGTTTTATTCCAATTACAGACAATTTTCTATTTGTATGACAGAACATGGCATGACATTAAAATAAATGTACAAAGAATTAAAATGTGAAATGTTGCTGGGGGAGAGTTAAGTTAAAAGTTGCCTGGGGTACAAGACTTGCCCATGTACACATTGGTTCCATGTCGAAAAAAATCCTCTCATCTGCAATTTTTATATGAGACAACTAAAGGCAACAAGGAGATGGGAACAAGAGAAAGAAATGCTGTTGTAGCAAGGCTAGTGTCACTGGAAAAAGCAGGGCTGGGGAAAGCACAGTAGCAAGATAAAATGAGAATAAAGATGACGCTGTGAGGACAGTGCAGATAGTTGATCAAATGTGGTATCATAAGCACAAGAAGCCAGTGATGGAATGTGGAAGGGAATTATGTGATTTGATTTGATCAATTTTTCTGGAAGACAGTTTAAAATTTTTGACAGTACCATTCTGGTCTAACATAGCCAGATAGCTAGTAATTTTCCTAGCCTGAGACCAAATGGAACTAGCATCTTAGCTGCTGCAAGTACCTGTGGCTACTTTCCTAGAAACAGCCATAAATTAAACCAGCTAACAGAACAGGATAACTATAAAATGAACCAGTTAGGGACTGCATCAGTGTTTTCCCCAAATTATACTGTAACACAGGTATAACTGTTACAAACAATAGACAAGTCACATATGATTACTAGGGCTTGGTTTAAATCATAGCATAGCCTGGTTGTGGGGGGGGGGCAGTATTTTCACACCCAGGTATTGTGGTACCCCTTGATTGGCTGAGGAAGGGATTGGCTCCCTCCCTTCCACTGTCACTTACGTGCAAATAAGTTAGACATGAAATAAAAGGAAGGAGAAGGGAAGATGGGGCGGAGGGGGGCAGGAAGCCTGGCACAGCCAGGGGCTCTGGGCTTGGCAGAGGGGCGGGGGGAGGAAGGGAACAGAGGGGTGGGAACTAGCCCCCCACCCCCATCCACCCAGGCAGGGAGAGGTGGAGCAGGGAAGTTGCGCTGACCCTCCTAAGAGAAAAAGGAGATGAGGGACTGCCCCCACAGTGGTGCTACTCAGTCACACAGCAGCAGCAGCAGCGCACCAGGTACTGTCTCGGCAGAGCCATGCAGGCACCTTCCTCCATGCAGAGCACGCAGCAGCCATCTTGTTGGAATGAACTGCCATAATATGGCTGCTTGCTGAGAAACTCCCCAACTAGCGGCCATACTGTGGCATTTTGTTGCAAATCTCATTTTTCATGAAAATTGCTTAATTTCGTGATTTTCATGAAAAATGTGAAATCACAATTTAAACTAGGCTCCATTGATAGCTATTCTCATTGCTATGCATGCAGTTTGTGTCTGAAAAACGTGTTTTTCCTCTTGCCCTTACCTTTTTGCATTCATTTCCCCCAGTTGCAATACCCACTTATATATATTACATTGACTGCAAACTCTTCAGGAACAATCACTTCTGTATTTATAGTGTCCAGCACAATGGGACACTGATCTTGAGTACAGCTTTGTGGTGGCAGAAATTTCACACACATGCTGATTTTTCTTTTAGTTCTATCTATGATGAAACAAGTTCTCTGAAACTGAGATAGACCTGAATGGAATCCACAGGAATAAGAACCATAGTTTCCTGTAGATTTATACTTAAATGACTGTGCTTATCACAGGTGCAGAAAAACTGCAACACTATGTATACATACATATGTATTACTAGGGAGAGGATGAGTCAGGGCCATGTGTCTGAGCCTGGCATGTGCACAACCAAGAGTATAATTTGGTGTGAACAAGTGGACATTTGGGCCACAGAGATAAGAGAAACAATACAGCATCCACCTACAATCCTGGTAGGCTTACAGACAAACTTGAGATAAAGAAGAAGAAGGGATGGTTTTAAAATGACAATACCTCCACTGACAGCCAAAAGTCAGAATATTATGCCACTGAATAGTCATCTGTAAAACTCTTTAAGTTCTACAAAAGGAGTGGGAGCATCCACATTTTCAGCATGTAAAGGTGATGCAAATTATGCACTCATGAGGAAAAGGTGAGCAAATCTGCTTAAGCAGCCTTAGGTTTCAGGTACCATTAGGGTTTTGAGTGAAGTAGAGCTTTGGAGGTCCATACCCATCCTGCCTTGTTGCAGGGATTAGAGAGGCTGCTGATATCAGCCACCCGTTCTCTTTCTTTCCTGTCCCTACAAGTTGCCTACTGTCACTATGACAACAGGAAGCCTGCAGCACAGCTGCAAGGCGAGAAAGAGAGAGCATACGGCAGCCAAGAGGGAAGAAGTGATTGGGTGGGTGGGTGGATGGGTGGGGAATGGAAATTAAAAATAGAATGAGAAGCAAGAACAGAAAAAACAGAGGAAACAAAATTGGTAGGCACTGCCATGACATGGGGACACAGAGGGCTGATCCATAGGAAGAAGGGATGTTTAACCAAATCAGCTTCAGAACCATTGAAATCAACCAACCAACCAACCAACCAACAAACCCACACGTTAAAAAATGTAGCACAGGGACTAAAGCTTCCACTCTCTTCCTTCTGACCAGTCCAACCCTGTGTAGTTCTACAAGCTTAAATTAAGTTATTTCATATCTATAGAAATGTAAGTGAGGAGACTTGCTTTGTGAAACTGAGTATTTCACTTGCACCCTAATATTCATTGCCCTTAATCGACACTGTATTTGAATTTAGACTAAACTGTAGGGCAAAAATGTTGTCTTTATGTTTCTAAAAAGACCCAGTTGGTGCTTGTAAGAATAAGATAATCGTTTGAAATAGTGGCTGAAAAATTCAAGAACATTTCAAAGCTTAGCATCCTTATGGTGATGCACCACTTGCTAAAATTGTACATGGTTGTAAAGACATCTGAGAACAGAAACGATGTTGCAGACAGAGAGGACTATGAAATCAATGGCATTTCTGTTACACGGGGATCTACACTCGCATTATATAGCTCATTCCAATTCTGTGTTTCAACAGCCGTTGTGGATAATAAAATTTGTTAATGAGCTTCACACACCCATATATAAGATTTAGGACAGTCCATATTTAAAATACAAACAGGTTGTCAATGGTTCCTAGTGCACCCCTATAAACAGAAACAGCCATTAATACTGATGTGTCACTGTTGTGGCTATTGGTTGGATGGTATGGGAAAGCTGTCATAAAGTTGCCCAGGCTTTATCTATGTAATAAACAGATAAAAGTCTCTAAGCCATATATTAGGGTGCTAATCAAGGTGGCAGAGTCAGAAACTTAATGAGCCCTCACTTCTTTATATGTTGAACAGACTTGGAAAGAGGTTAGTCAAGTTCTGCAGCCCTCACATAATTCTAAACCAAGCACACATAGTACTTTATTCTAATCTTATTTGTGCCATCACAAAACCATTGTAATTTTACTGAGCAAAGTACACCTGCTATGTTTCTCGGGGGGGGGGGTTGCTTTTGTTTTGTTTTGTTTTTGGGGGTTTTTGTTTGTTTACAAGCACAGGGCAGAAATCTAATATGAAAGAAGAAAAATATCCAATATTTGATAATCCATGTGGATTATCAAAATAAAGCTGCCTATTTAATCTTTCATTTAAAAAATAATGCCGGGGTGACCAAAATACTTGCATGAAAAGTTATTGTAATATAAGAAAGAAGGTTTAGTTAGTACAAAAACAAGATATGCAACAAGGATCTTCAAGGAGAGACATGTTTGAAGTACAGAATTTCTTGGACAACTCTACCCTGGCATTCAACATTTCTACCACTTTGTGATGTTTCTTATTCTGCAACTACCTACAAAATGTCAAGTATAATTAACTTAAAGAGAAAACTGGCTGTATAGGAAAAGGTTGCCTACTGCACAGACACCTCACCCTCTGAAGGTATTGATTAATCTATACAAATCAACAGTATCAAGGGAAGGCTTGCATTAACAGGGGCAGAGTGTGTCACTGTTGCCAGTTTTCTTTGCAAGCATGGTAAACAAAAGAGAGTGCCTCAGAGGTCTTAACAGTTCAGTAAGGACTGCTGTTTACAAAATGTGAACAATATATTCATTTTTGGAAAAGAGTGGACTTGAATCATAGTGGGGAAATGTTAGACAGGATGCCAAAAATGCCTTATATCTGAGAAAATACTGAGAATTACAAGTTTAATATCCGAAAACAACCAGGGATACTATGTATCCTTCATTCTTCCTACCAAGGGTGTAGAATGGCCCCTTTAAGTCCCTGTTTCTTGCTTGCTGATTGGTTGAAATACAATGTAAAAAAAATCAAGTTCAGTTTTGCTTTAAAAACAATATTGATTATTAAAAAGTAAGGTGAACAACAGGCAAATCCATGCACCTACACAAGATCCAAGACCTGTGACTAAGGATTTGTAGAAATAGTGGCTGAAAAATTTCACCAATTGCTGGAGAGGGGCAGAGCCATATGACAGGCAGCCCTTACAGCCACTCAGCAGTGAGGGCTGGGAGTGGGAGCCATCTTGCTGACGGTGCTTCGAGCAGGCAGCCCTCCCTCCCACTCTTCCTCTTGTTCTTTTCCTCCTTGCTTCTGAATGAGCCCCATACTGCAGCAATATTAAGTAAAAATTTGGTCCCCTGATATTTTTTTTTAATAATTCTTGGAAGACAGAGAAATGCCAAAAAATTGAAGGAATGTTAATATTGTGCCAATACTCAAAGATGACAAGCAAGATGACCTATTTGACTATAGGATGTGCCTGGGAGACAGTGGGAGGAAAGACCCCGAACTAAAAAAGGGGAACCCTGGGAACAAAATCCAGAAGTGGAAGAGAAAATAAACCTAAAAATAAAACAAAAAAACCACTTACCTGCAGCAGGAACCACAACACAACTGGAATGGGGAAAGGAACCCGCATGGCTTGTCAGCCGTGTCTTCACACAGCTGAGGCCGGCTGGGGACATCACCGGCAATCACTGGCCAGTGGGAATAAAACAAACCGCTGGTGAAGACAGCGAGAGGGAGGAAGCAGACCCGAGGAGGGCACCATCACAGGGTGCCTCTCGGGAGTCCCTCAGGGAGGGAGGAAGACAGCCCGTCAGGGCAGACACGGAGCCAGAGGAGGCTCCTAACGCCGACCCTGGCAGCGGCGGCGAGGAATGGCTCGTCGGAATGGAGGACAAGTCAGAAGAAGCCCCTACAGCCGGCAAAGGCAGCAACAGTAAAGGGAGAGGAGAGGTGGATGTAGCGATTATCACCACAACAGGTGGGGTCATCAGTGACATTTGGGAGGCGGAGTAGACTTCCCCTTGGAGAGACTCCAGGCAGGAGCAGCGTGGAGGGCTGCGAAGAGACAGGGTGTTATCCCTTCGATGTAAGGAGTAGCCAGGCGTACACAGAGGGGCTACATAGCACCCGAATAGTGACGCCACTGAAGAGAGAGAAGAGGAGGAGGGCCATATCCCAGGAAGAGCCAGATAAAGTGGGAAAGATGACCCAAGCAAGGGGCCACGGGTACCCGGCCCCACGTAGGGGTCATCCCATGGAGAGGTCTTAGGGAGTAAGACACCTAGTACCCTGATGTAGGGACCAGGAAAGGGGCTGCGCGGACCCGCCTAAACAGAGTAGAGTATTATTTTTGTGTTCTCCTTTGTGTTTCCCAGTTTGGAGGGGTTGAGGGATAGGAGTAGACGACATGGCTGAGATAGCAGCTGCGGGGCTCCTAGGGGCTTTGCTTTTTGGTTTAAGGCACTAATCAGACATCATACCCTGGAAGGAACAGGTTTCAAGGCTGGGACTACTGACTGCAAGCAACCCTAGGCTGAATGAATGAATCAGCCGCGAGAACCTGTGCCCTGGACGTAAGGAGGCTAGCAAGGCTGCAGCAGCTCAACAAGAATGGGATTGTGGCCAGGAAGATTCAGTAACCCATCAAGGTGTGGCGTAAGGTTGGGGTATAGGGGAGGCTGGAGCCCCGCAGGTGACCGCTGGACAGATCCCATGCTGCAGAGGGACCCTGAGTAGTCACCCCACCACTGGGGTAACGTTCAAAGTTGTGGCAGGTGAGATTGGGGGAGGCCACTCTGGGAGCAAACACCTACTCGATGGCTTATTGGAAACTGTGGGGCGAACGCCACCAGCCACCTGGATCAAGGCCGCATGCGACCAAATGTTCAAGGCCCAGCGGTCACAGGATGTTAGCCTGTTCTCACTCCTGAGCAAAATAATGGAAACGGTGATACAAAATTAAATAAAAAATGAATTTAAAAAAGGTATAATTAATGCAAGTCAACATACATGACTTTATGGAAAATAGGTTTTGTCCAAATGATTTAATTTCACTCTCTGATGAAATCTTAAGTATAGTTGAGAAAGGTAACTGCAGAGACATAATATATTAAGGCTTTGGTAACTTAGTCCTGCATGACCTTCCTGTTAAAAGGTAGCACCATACCAGTGGTGCTTAACTTCCCACCCATGGCCCAGATCTGGCTTGTGGAGACATGTCATCTAGCCTGCAACACTTTCCATGTGCATGTCCAAGCACTTGCACTGAGGCAAAAATCCCCAACTGAAATTTGTGCTGGTCCTATCTGAGCTGCTGCAAGCACACATTCCTACATGTGTGGATGCACCCTGAGAAGTCAAATGGGAAGTACTTGAAAGTTAGGCCTGTTAATAAAAAATACATTTTAATACATCTAAATTCAAAATTACATATCTAGGGAAAAGGAACGCAGGTTGAACCTAGAAAATGAGAGACTGTATCTGGGAAAATAGTAGACAAGTAACTCAACTCTGGCCTCCAATATAATGCTGTGGTCAAAAGGGCTAATGCAATCCTAATCCTTGAATAGGGAGCAGATATGTGACTGTACCTCTATAGCATTGGAGACACCAATACTGGAATACTACTTACAGTTCTGGTATTGATATATTAAAAATTGTGACATAATTAACCAGTGAACGTATCTGAGGATTGGAATAAATGACTTACAATGAAAGACTTAAAAAACTCAATCTACTCAGCCTACCAAAAAATATCAAGGAGTGATTTGATTAGTGTGGGTAAATGCCTTTATAGGGAGAAAATACTATGAACTAATAGTACACTTCAATCTAGCGGAGAAAGGCAGAACTAATGGTTGGAAGTGGAAACTAAAGAAATTCAAATTGGAAACAAGACACTGGAACAGTGCAAGCAATTAACCGTTGGAGAAATTTGTTACAGAAATAAAGCAGTCTGAACAGCTGTAGTGGAATAGGGTTAGCTGTGTACCTCTTGGAAAGAAGCCTTTGTCCCTGATCACCTACCAAGGTAGGTTCCTGTCACCTACCAAGCAGGTGAAGAGCCAAGTGCATGATTCTTCTCCAGCAATATAGATTTAATATTACTAAACCTCCCTGACAGGTTTGCCCCATGCCTTAAGTGAATCAAAGCAAACTGTGGATACACACAAGGAAGGCAGCTTAATTCCCATCTCAGCGAGGGTGGAACATTGTAACAAGTAGAGCTGATCTCAGTATTTTGAGGGAGATGTGCAAAACTGTAGCTGACGCCTCATAGGTAACATATTCCTTTCTGATATGATTAAGCAAACCATTGTCTTGGGATTCTGTGAGATAAATCCCTATACTTAAGTAACTTATTTACATAAAAATAATCTAACTAAGCAAGGTCTTTGGGGTCCCTTTTCTTGAGCCTTCTTGCTACACAAATAGCTGTTCCTTTCTACTCCAGTGGTCGTATTCATTCACATTTTCAAAACTCTCTTTGCAAGGAAGAGTGCTAGAAACAAACTCGTCAAGTAAAGTAAAAACTTAAAGTCCATCTCTAGTCCTAAACTGCTAGTACAGTCCTGCCAGTTCATCAGTAATGAGACTCCAAACAGTTTACTTATTAAGGGATAAACTATACCTTTATCATATGTCCTGTGTAAGGGCAATCTGCAGTTAATTAGATTAGGGCTGCTTCTAAGAGTAATTGATATAACTGCCCAGGGACATAACTTTGCACAGTCTCATCAAACCTTGGCACAATCCTATACATGGAACACACTCAATATACCATACTGAGATATACATGTAGTACACAATGCACCATACATCTTCTAACTCTAAGAAAGAAGGGATGGAGTTAGGGAAGCAAATCCTCTTCCCCCTCCCCCTCCATGTTATATCTCTCCAGCCTACCAAAGTTTAAGGGTTTACCTGTCAAAAGCAATATGGTACTTTTAACAAAAATAGTTAACGTTTTCGTGTACGAGGCAGGACTCATTATTGTTTCACCTGTTCTTTGCCATTTTACTTTAATACATTAGGGTACAAAAATGTTAGCTAATGCTGAGCAGTAAGTAAGAAAAATTAACTTGTGATTAAATAAAACTTTGCATGACTGTACTTCAGAGAATGGCCTTACAAAACACAATGGTATGTCTCAAAGGGCTTATCCCAAACAATGCATTTAAATAGAAAATTATGATGAAAAAATTATAGTAATAATAATGATAGTGATGATGATGATGGTAACAAGAACAACAACAATAAGGAATAAAATTAAAAAGCTTTAATGACTTCCTAAATGAAGTCAGTATCTTTAAATAAAGAGATGAAGATACAGACTCAGCCACCAGAATTTGATGGACGATAATTTATCTATAACTTGAATGCTATACTTTGTATTCATGTTCTTGTCAAAAGAATCAAGTGCAGTACAAAAAACACACGTGCATTAGAATGATGTCATATCAAAACAAATATAGAAGAATGTTTTAAAAGAAAATAAGAGCTTCCTTGTTTCTCTATCTACCCATTTCATTCAGAACCAGAAAAAGTATCAAACAAGTCTGTCTAGGCTACAGAATCACTATGGCCCTATTTCTGCAGAAAGGAAGGTAGATTTGCACCTTTAACACTAAATCTATCAGAGATGTACAGCATAAGCTTCTGTAAGCAGAGGGCTTCCTTCAAACATCAGAAGATATACATATATATACACAAAGCTATGCACATGGTTAGTCCAACTGAAGTTGAAATCCTTATTTTAGTAACATATAGTGAATGTATGTTGTCTGATATACTCAAAAGTTAACACAATTTTTTGATGAGCACTGGGAAGTAAGCTAAAAGGCTAATAAAAGAATCCTACAACCAACAGCTAACAGAAGGGGACAGCAAAAGAAGCCAGTTTTCTTCAAACCACAAACCCTGGAATATGAACTGGGATTGTACAAACCAAGTATCAAGAAAAAGCAAGGTGCAACACAAGGTTTTTTTAACCTCAAACTACCTAAAAGTTACTTACGCAGTCACAATGATTTATGTAATGAAAATAAGGGAAAATACAGTAGCAATGCATGATATTATTCATTCTTCCATGACAGGAAAAGAGAGCTTGGAACACTCAAAATAATATGCAGATAGACAGATGAAGATAGATGCTGTGATATCTTCACGTGGATATACTTTAGCGTTTTTGTTTCTTCTCAGGAATCTAGCCTGGACAAAACTATCATAAATAAGAAATCTCATCTTATGGGTAGATCACCCATGAGGCAACTACCTGAGTAAGGAGTGAGAGGAATAAGGGATGAGCAATGTTTTAGCGCACTTTGTCATATTTCACAGCTGACAAAGATTAAGTTTAATCTAACCAACCTTCATGTATAATTTTCCCAAATATTTTTTTAAAAGCTGCTAAACTGAGAAACACAGCGTAAGTATGTCATTTTACCATGGGCTGATTTTTGCATCACAAAATGTCTATCCTAGCCTTCTCAGATCTTACTTTCATGTCTGATGATGTTATATCTTAATTTAGATAGTAAACTTGGCAAACAAGGGCCTGGTCTTATTATATGTTTTCAAAACAATGTGCACTTCTGAACCACTTTATAAATAAAGTTGTTAAAAATTAAGAAAAGAAATTAAGGGTCTAACATAAATACAATCTCTCACCATAATTTACCCAACTCTTTTTGTGACAGGGAAACTGATTTTTTCTTTCATTTATACTGTCAGTGCTATTACTTGCCATTACTTCTGGGTTCAAGATAGCCTTGAGAAGATAGCAAAGTACCCTTTTATAATCTATTATTAGCTATCATTTACTGAATGCAAATGGTATGGCTCAACTCTGTATAGAATTTGTTCTCCATTTAAGTTTACCATTAAGCATAGACTACAATGGAGTTCGTTTACATCTGCAGTAGCTGGCCAATATTCTGTTCCCATGGCCCTTATTCATGAGGAATGTGTGGCATTGATGAAATTTCAAAGAAAGTCAATCAGGTTTCATTGGTAAGGAAAAATATGTAAAATGGTACATGTGTGTACACAGGTAGACTTGTTCAGTATGTTCAACTCTCACTGGGATTTTCTTTTCTTTTACTGTTTTTTTACACAAAATTTTATATATTTCTTTACTGGAGCTAAGAGCATGCACCAGACATGAGTGGATGAGTTAGCAGATACAACTGTATTTCTGTACTAGATCTTAGCACCTGACATTCTGCCACATGGTCCTGACAAAGCATAACTTATAATGGCAGTTTGGGCATACACACGTATGCTCAAACTGCCATTCTTGCCATATCTATTATGCAGAAATAAAAGCTATATAAGTTTAGAAAAATATTCTTTCCCCTTGTGGCTGTTCTATTTCCACACTATTATCAATTGCGACATCTGTTATAGCTGGTGTACTCACCTCATATAGGTGGCCTTTAGCCCTAAAATTAAGATATGATACATTTCAGATCAACATCTGGGCCCACTTCAATCTTTCCTACATTAGGTGTCCCTCCCCTTGCTGACTTCAGTGAGCACCAAATCAGACTTCAAAAGTACTATATAAGTCAAGTAAATATAAGTGAATGAAACCTACACCTATAAAAATTAATAGGGAGACTTACATAATTTACCAAGGTTAGCTGTTAAAACCTCATAGGCACAGAAGGCAATATTTGAAAGAGCAGAATGGCCTGCAGAAATATATTAGCTAGTTTACGTCTCACCTGACAGCGGATTAAGCCTTGAAAATGCTACAACTTGAATGTTACTGATATTGTAGTAGAGTTGAAATGTTGTTAAATACAATTCACCTCTTGAGATTATACAATAGCTGCACTTCTAATGGAAACAAAATCAGATTGAATGCTTAAACCCATGGCTCCAGTTCATGCACTAAGATCACAGCAAAAAGATATACATGGGAGCAATTTACCCATACTATTCAAGAGAGACAAGTCATTGTAATTACTGTAATTATTCTGACCTCTATGCTGCATAAAACCCAGCTTGCATGTATTTGACTCATAGTCTGTAAATTTAGGAGCCCTGTAAATGAACATGCAAATCCCCATCTTCTGCAAATCCTGTAAGTACATAGAGAGCTCTATGAGCCCAGTGCACATAAAGGATTGTTCCTGTTGCCATGAACACCTAAATACAATTTGAACACAACTTTGTAGCAAAAGTTGCAAAGTGTCCAGGGATCTTGGATGCATTCACATACTAAAAGAGCCTTTGTGTACCCTCCAGTGAGCCTCTTCTGCTGTAGATGTATGTGTTATAAGGAAACCCTCTCAATTTGGGGAGCTTCTGTAAGGAATACCAAAGCAATAAGTCAAGCATCAGTGAAAGAAACACAAGAAGATGTCAGTGGCAGTGGTTTGAGCTGAGTGGTGGTTGTGCAGTGTCAGGCCTAGATAAATCATCCTCACCGGTTTGCTTCAATAAGCTTACATATGCATATAAGCAAGTACAATCCAGGGTCTTATATTTTTATGAAGGAATTGTCTAGTTGTAAACTTGAACTGTTAAGTTTCCAAAGCAATGTGGCGGACATGGAGATGAAAATTCAGTAAGCCATCTGTGATTAGAACTGTTAATAGAAATGTTAGGCAATTGATGAAGTGAGCTTCAGCTCAGAAAAGCTTGTGCACTCTCTCTCTCTCTCTATATATATATATATCACTGCTGGAGTCTTGAAGTTCTTAACATCTAAAATAATTTGCTTTTCTGTGGCATTTTATTTTCGCTCACAATATTTCCATTTCTAAATTCTCAGTTCAAGAAATTAAAGTGTTTTAGGTTTTCCTTAAGGATCTATTTATTTATAATTAGACCAAAGATGGAATTTGTTTTGTTTAATCAGACATTCATTTAGCTAAAAACTTTGTTCAGATGAATAAATGCCTCAGACCCGATTCTAAGCTCAGTTATGTTTACAACTCTGGTTCTCTCAAATTACAATGCTAACATGAATCAGAACTGGGACCCTGCTACTGTTAACCTAGGGCTAACAGTTCTAATAGAAGTAAACTATCCTTCAATAATTAAATCTGTTATTAAAAAAGACCTTATAGAAAAATTAGAAAGGGGCTTATTTCTTTGGAATCTTTAAGAGGAGGCTAGATAATCACCTTGCTGGGGTCGTTTGACCCCAGTACTCTTTCCTGCTGGGGCAAGGGGTTGGACTCGATGATCTGCTCAGGTCCCTTCCGACCCTAGAAACTATGAAATATGAATCCAGTTGAACACAAAGAGAAAAATGCATCATTTAAATTTGGTACCAGAACAGTTTCCTACAAAGAAAATATAGCCACCTTATGAGGCAATTAGGAGAGAAAAAGTTCAACAAGATTGGTTCTTATTTTAAAGATGCATTAGGATTTTTGCCAAATAATCTTGCTGCTACACAGCTGCTTTGATAAAGTGACTTTTTAACTAGAAATATCTCTTTATTGCACCTGACTTTTATGTGGAGAAAGATCACTCTTGAACTTCCTTTTGTGGTCTCACCATTCCAGGAGACGCTGTATTTTTGACCACTCATTCAGTCTCTCTGTCGATACCTCTTTCAGATGAGAAAGTCTACCTTTCCATATCTTTATGGAAATCCTAAGACATTTGAAAGCTCCATTTGGAAGCTCTCTCTCCAACCTATAGCACTCTTGTTGATCAGGCTGAACCTGACCTGGCCTTTTGTATCCACACCCTTCCTGGAGGTAGGACCACTATAAATGTGCAGCACATTTTGTTCAGAATAAGTAATAACATCCATTTCCACAGGAGCACAGCAATCAGATTTGCAAAGTTAAAACTATTGGCCTGAACACTTTCTCTTACTAAATCTCAGGACTACATTCAAGAGTGGACTCAGTTTACTCTTTGTACAACACACCTCCATAATCAATTATACAGTGTTGCTTACATTGTTTCTAGCAGTGGTTCCCAACCTGTGGTACACGTACCACCAGTAATACATAGACAACCCGTCAGTGGTACGTGTTAACCGATTTATAATGACTTTATATGACAAAAATTTGCTGGTGATACTTAAGGTTGAACTGAAAAATTTGCTGGTGGTACTTAATTTTAAATTGGTGGTGCGCAATCTGTCAAGTTTCGGAACTGTTGGTTTATAGCTTTCTCCCTTATTCTTCTTATGTGGCATCCATGCTATAGTCAAATTCTAGCCTTAGCTACACTTATGAAACTGCAGCAACATTAATTGACATTGCAAGGTTGCAACCAAATGAGGCACTTGGTTCTGAAATTCTATAAGGTGAAAGTCTGCACAAGTGGACATACATCTTAAATTCATCCACTCTACTTTTGTTGCAAAACACTGACACCCACTGGCAGCAACAGTTAAATACTAGGTTGCTCCCATTTGGTTCTACATGATTATCTGGACACTGAAATGCCTTTTGGAAAGAAAATTATAGAAATAATCACATTGTGTATCCCTTTACCTGCTGTATCTTCATTACTCTTAGAGCTTTCAGAATCTGGGTCATTAATAGTGTTTGGACTAACTTGGATGTAGCCCTCAGGAGGCAGACTCACTGTGTATAGCTTTCTTGGAGGAAGGATCTCATTATCATCACCTGCAAGAAAAAAAACAAAATGTCTGTCTAGTAACTTTGATACTTTGTGAGTCATTCAATATTGAATAAATACAGTGGTAATAGTGGAGTTATGAAAACTTTAGACTTAGTGAAAAGAGAGAGAGAGCGTCAGACAAGAAGCATCTTCAAATTATTTAGTATACTGGGATGAACAAACTAGAGAATCTGAATTCTGTGCTTGTTAAAAACCAACAACCCCCCCCCAAAGTCATTACTATGAAGTGTGCTACATCCTCTTTTTGGACCATTCCTCCTCCAAGGCTTTAGAAGTATCTCTTATAATGAGTTGTTATATTTGAAAGACGCGGCTTTGCTTCCTTCTGTTCTGCATTAATGAGCACTTTCTCTATTACAAGTGTTTTTTAAAAAGAAAAATGGGGAGTAACAGGTTCTCAGTCTGATTTTTTTCCTGCGAGCATCAATTACCAGTTAAGTTTCATAGTTTCTAGGGTCGGAAGGGACCTGAGCAGATCATCTAGTCCGACCCCCTGCCATGGCAGGAAAGAGTACTGGGGTCAAGTGACCCCAGTAAGGTGGTCATCCAACCTCCTCTTAAAAACCCCCAGGGTGGGAGCCTGCACCACCTCACTTGGAAGCTGGTTCCAGACCCTAGCCGCCCTGACCGTGAAGTAGCGCCTCCTGATGTCCAACTTAAACCTTCCCTCCGCCAGCTTGTGACCGTTGTTCCTGGTCACTCCTTGCGGCGCTCGGGGGAACAGGGACTCCCCCAG
>NW_017729027.1:46553102-46598111 GCF_001723915.1 Gavialis gangeticus | reverse complement strand
GGTCACAAGCTGGCAGAGGGTAGGTTTAGGTTAGACATCAGGAGGCGCTATTTCACGGTCAGGGCTGCTAGGGTCTGGAACCAACTTCTAAGAGAGGTGGTGCAGGCTCCTACCCTGGGGGTTTTTAAGAGGAGGTTAGATGAACACCTTGCTGGGGTCGTTTGACCCCAGTACTCTTTCCTGCCATGGCAGGGGGTCGGACTAGATGATCTGCTCAGGTCCCTTCCAACCCTAGAAACTATGAAACTATGAAATTCTATTGAACCATATCAACAATTTCTAATGTTTTAAAGTAGCAGTCTTGGATACTTTGCATTTGCTTCCTAGACACAAACAAATAAACAAAGGCCCTTCAAATATTAAACACAACTTACAAAGGTCATTGTTTTTAAATCCCTTAACTGACAAATGTCAGAAAGCAGCATCAAGATCCAAGCATTTAGGGGTGCTAAAAGCTTTGCAAGAAAGAAAGACTTATGGCTCAGGAAATCCCATTTAGTTAATCACAATGACACTTACTGCTTCATATTGATTTAATACAAATGGCTGCAATCTTGCACCTTGGAAAATGGTGATCGTGTCCAAAATGTGCTTTTGGGAGCTTTGTGTCACCAAATTCTCCACAACAAAGCAATTGTTTGTTACATTGTAGGACTAGGGACAGAAATTACACATAAACCTGGGTAAAGTGATCAAAAACTGGTTTAAACCTCTAACAGAACAGACATTCAATGCACACAAACCAGTTTCAAATGGCTGAAACTGGTTTGAGATCAACCTGGTTGAATGTAGTATCAGACTTAACTGATTTGGGTCAAACCGGTTTATGAAATGTCTGTCCCAGAACCCTTCCTGGTTAAGTGAAACCAGAGTCCCCCAACATCCCGGCATGCTTTCTGGGCTGGGTGAGGCTCTCTGCTTGAAAGTGATGGGCTGGCCTCTCCCTCATGCTCCCTCGCTGGAGCTCCAGCAGACACTTGCAGGCACAGCAGGGATCCCCCCTCCCTCTCTCTCACAGCAGGAATGGTAGCCATTATGTGGTATGCTAGCTAATGCTGAGAGGTGTCTGTGTAAGGCAGACATGACAAAGGCAGACAGGACAGTTTCAGCTTTGGGCTTTTTGGAGCTAATCAACAGGTAGCTGGTAATGTACCTCCTTGGAATGTTCCCTTCTGTGGAAAAGCTCTTGAAGAAGAGCTTGAACTAATGAGAAAGGGTTTGTTTTCCAACAGGGTAGTAAATGCTGATAACAGAGCTGATAAATGCTCTGTTATAGGAGGGAGGAGGGGAGAACCCATCCCTAATCAGAGTGTCCTGCCCAGGCCTGGCCATGCCCCACTCAGCTCAGCACTGTGGAAGAGATGGGAGGGCTAGCTACCCCCCCGGCTTCTAGCCTGAGCCACCACAGCCAAATGCCTGCATTTTTTCAGTCCAAAGGGGATGTCTGAGCGGTTACACACTGATTCAGCCTAGACAGGTTAGACTAACCTGCAAAGATTGAAGCACCTCCTTCTCAGGCTTTTTGAATGTCTGTCCCTAGCCTAGATGACTAAGTCAAAGGGAACTTTAAATAAATAAACTACCATACAATTACCTGATTTGTGTTTAAAATTCTAGCTTCAAAATACAATCTACAGTACATATTCTTACCCAGGTATATACATTATAATATGAAAAAGGCTTCCATTTTTTCTCCTAAAATTGTATAGGAATATCACCCTCACTCTTCATGTAGTTTCTTGCATCTGCATTATGCAACTGCAAAGCTGGAAGAGACAATTGAGGCAGGACCTGTTAACTAAACTGCCCCAATTTATTTACTGAAAACCATCTATCCTAGACAGGCTGGGAAAATATATTTTCACAACAATATCAAATGCACATGTACAAGAGTGTAGAGCAGTGATTCCCTAAGGGTGTGCTGGGACACACTAGTGTGCTGTGAGAGCAACACTATGCCACGAGATCCCCCTGTGTGAGGATGTAAATGCTCTCCTCCCCTGTACAGTACCCTGTGCCTGCTCCAGCTGTTCCAGTACTGCCTGCAGCTACTCTTTTGGGAATTGTTGCCGCTGCTGTTGCTGCTGCTTTCCCCTACCCTTCCCTGCCCTCAGGCAGCCCTGGTGATACCCCCCACCCAACGCTCACAGCATCATGGTCTGTTGCAAGTGGCAGGACATATAGGCAAAGATATGATTTGCAGTCTGCCACATCCCCTCCACTCCACCCATGTTCCACTATGTGTGGTATTTATCATAGAAGGCCTGCAAGGGCAGCCTCAGCAATGGGTACACACTAGGGATTGGGAGGGGGCAGAGAGTGGAAAGAGCAGGGCACAGCTGGGTGAGGTCCTGCTCCTGCCACCCTTAAGTGGCACCAGCTAGATCAGTGATCCGTAATTTTTTTACCCCCTAGCCTGCTTTCCATATCTTCTTTGACTTTACATCTCTCAGGCTGCTTGTAGACTTTAAAACAAACAAACAAACAAACAAACAAACAGTGCTTTACCAGAAGAAGCAGCATATTTTTTCGACCTGGTTCTGCAGTGTCTGTATAGATTCGGTGCTTCAGCAGGGCTTTTTGGCATTTGTATCTAAAGCCAATTCACTCAACTATTAGATAAAAGCACAAAAAAGCCTCACTAAAGTTCCTGGTCTATACAGACATTGGGAGAGCTGGGTTCAGTTAGCACAATGCCTCTTCTAGGCCTATGCTGGGCTTGGCACAGGGGTGCGCGGAGTTTAAAGTAAAGCATTTTTTATTTAAAATGTCTGAAAGTATTGTGAAATTCTGAAGTTATGGGGGAGGGGGCTTGAGGCTGAAGAGGCTGAGAACCACTGGTACAGAAACTAATCCTTTGCTTAAAGAAAGATGTATTTGGTATCTTTTTTAACAGAACATCTCAGCACTTGTATGGTTTCCTCTGGCAGGAATGGAATATGTTACACCCTTTTTGGGTGTAAGAGTGAAGTGTGCCATCAATTTTACTCCAGAAAAAATGTGTGTCCTCAGTATCACTGGGAAATAGTGGTGCGGAGATTATGTGAAGCCATTTACAATTTCATTATACAGGACAGAAAGGCATTTAGATAAGTACTTTAAAAAATGCAAGAGTTAGGAAATGTCAGATTTTATTCTCATTGTATGCTTATTATAGACTTTAATTACATGATAACATACTATCACAAGCTGGCTATACCATGACAATGTAGTATGGTTGTGTAATAAAGGAGACTGTTACATGTTTTGAAGGTGTGTGTAGTAAATGAGGCAGATATGCATAGGAAAGAGAAGCATCTCATGGTTAAGACAGCTGATCTCTGCCTCAGCCCATACCAAAGAGTTTGTACGACTCTGGATAAGTCATGTAAGTCAAAGCTTTTTACAGGTGCTGACTATTCCATGTTCATCATTTCTAATTTGATACAATGATACCCGATTTGCAAAAATAGTGGATATTCACACTTTCATTAGAGGTCAATGAAAACTTTCATTTGAATGTATAAGGTGATATCTAATGCCAAATGTTCAGGCTGTAGCATTCTTCAACCAGGTACTTAAGATTAAGTGAACAATTTTAACTTTAATTTCTCAGCCCTTCAGTTCCCCCTTTGGAAAAGAGATATAATAATGCTATCTCGTCTCACAGAGGATTTATGAAGTTAAATTAACATGTTTGTGGAACACCTGGATACTACTGGGAAGAAGTGCACTAGAAAAGTACTAGTTTTTATTCAAAGAATAAATTTGATTATTATGCAGTAAATCAGGCTTACAGCCACACATCAAACAAAGAGGAAAAAACAAAGTATTCTTTTGTTGCTTGTTAAGTGCGTATTGCCCATTCTGTTCATTGGATGAGGCTGGGATCTTATGGAAGAAACACAACAAGCTTATGGAATTAAAGTCTCTATCATAATATAGATAAACAAGAGGGTTGAATTAATGTTCAGCTGCAAACTACAATTCTCATATTTCTTAACTTTGTGACTTTAAAAACAATCTTTAAATGCAATTTGTAATTCCCTCACATAATACACATTCAGTTCCATCATGTAACACACATGGGGCATTGACAACTGATAGAGTTAAAACAATATACACCTCTGCCATTTGAGCTCAGAAAATAGTTGGTACCAATTGTAAGCTGTCAACCTCTGATGTGGTCCAGCACTAAAAAGAGATTACACACATATGTACATTGTCACTGGGTTTCACCGATATTTCCTGATTGCAGGGGAATGACTGTGCTCAGGAATCTTTAGTTCTATTTTGGGCTCTGGAGGGGACCATGCTGTAATGGGCACACACTTTTCGGACAGTTCCCCAAACTTGACCCATGCTGTGGTGCATAGGCGGCGACTTATTTTTCCCAGGGGGCAGTAAGATAATGGAGATGTGGAAAATTTTATGCATTTAAAGTGACAGCCCTCTTCCCAAGGGGGCCAGGGCCCTCGGGCCCCCACGTACTCGGCACCTCTGCTTTAGTGTTCCTTCCAACTTCTCCTTATAATTTTCCCTCACATTATCCCACTTCCTCTTCTCCTCAGGCTTCTCCTTCCAGTCCTTGATCCTTTGACAAGTCAGTCCAAGGTTTTGCTTCCATGCTCACTATCTCTTACTGTCTCTGTCTTTCCACCTTACCAAAAAACTGTCCTCCTCTCACTCCAACCACTTGCGCATCTAGTCTTGACTCCTTGGTTCTGGCTCCTCATCTAATCCCAACACTATGCATTTTATCTAATAACGAAGGCATAAGCACCCCAAGGGCCTAACGCTGAGGTGGACTTTTGCCATTAGGTATATTTAGAATATTCCTAACAGACTAAGCCAGTGATTCCCAAAGGGTGTACTGCAGCACACTAGTGTTCAGGTACCGCCCCATGTGAAGATGTAATTGTTCTTTTCCCCTGGCTGGCACCTTGTGCCTGCCCCAGCTATTCCAGCAGTGCCTGCGGCTACTCCTCTAGGGACTGCTGTCACTGCTGCCTTCCCTGGCTTTCTCCTCCCCATGCTCACAGTAATGTACTCTGTTGTGAGACCATCGATGCACAGGCAGAGCCATGTTTTGTAGACCTGCTTATCTGCTCTACTCCTGACATGATCCCAGGGCCAGCAGGAGGGACTGAAGGGGTGGTTGCTGGCAAGGGACCCTGTAGGAGCAGGAGCAGCCTCACCAGCAGGGGCTGCCTTTTCTCCCTGAGGTACAGACCAAGGGTCAGCAGGGGGCAGAGAGTGGAAAGAGCAGGGTACAGCTGGGTGAGGTCCTGCCCACCCCCCGTAAGTGACACCAGCTAAATCAGTGATTCTCCACTTTTTTAGCCTCCAGCCCCCTCCAAATCTTTTCTGAATTTAGATTATCTCAGTGATTTTCAACTGGGGTGCCATGAAATTCATAAAAGTAAAAAAAAAAAAAAGTCTACTCTGTAGCCAGCAGTACAGCTCAGCACTGTTATAATTTCCTTTGGCAGGGGAAATGCATAGGTTATATGTGTCTGAACACACACACACACACACACACACACACACATTTTTAAGAGGCATGCCACCAATTTGAATCCATAAAACAAAGTGCAACCTAAGTATAAAAAATTTCAGAAACACTGGACTAGGCCCTTCAGGAGACTTAGCTGCAGAGATGACTAGCTTGTGAATCCCACCCTTAAATGAGATTCAGATACAAACATGCACATTTCATTCAAAATGTCAGATGTATCAAGTACATGTGCTAATTATATTTTTCAACATTTAGAAGCACTTTTTCCCCAAGCAACACTAGACACACAGTTGTATACTAGAATCTCAGATATGCGGGACCTTGTTGAAAAATCCACTAGAGAACAGGCCTATAAAATCTGACCAAAGGACCAACCATTGTGCATAAATCCCTTTTTTGAATTCAGACCCATACTAGTCATAGCTCTCTCCTGTCTCAGTTAGGCTCCTGGAGTGGCGCGAGATGCACAGGTGCAAGCCTGTCATACCCCTGCACCCTAAAGCCCCCCAACTATCCCCAGCAGCTGCGAACCAGCACAGCCAGAGGTAAGCAAGGCCTGTGGTGGGATGGGACTAGTGTAGCTCAGCTGTGGAGAGGCAGCTGAGAGGAACTGAGGAGGCCCTGGCTCCTACTTGGCCCATCCCCCCAGGAAGCCACGGGACTGGAGCCTCACAAACAGGACGCACAAACAGGTGTGCTTCTGGGCCCGGCGTGGGAGTTAGTGGGGGAGGGCCCGAGGCCCTGCCAGCGAGCCCTAGGGAAGCTAGTCCCGCCAGTAGCAAGACTCCTAGTGGCACACTGTGGATGGGCACATGCCGTACCCTGAGGGTCCCCTTAGAGTCTAAGGCCTCCCCTTCTGGCACCTCAGAGGCCTCCACCCAGATGGAACCCATGGTTCCGTGCTCTATGCAGACGGAGCCCCTGGCTCTTGGCTGTGGGGGCTGCCTGGCAGGCACATGAGACCAGGAGCATGGCCACCTCCCCTTGCGGGGTTTTCCACTCTGGAGTCTCTGGAGTGCCAGATACAGGAGCTACAGGCTGCAGTCCAGAGACTGCGTGCCATCAGGGATGGCAAGTGGGAGACAGACTCCTGCTGCCAGGCCCTTCACCCTCTGGAGGCGGAGGATAGACCAAGGTCAACTTCCAGGACAAGGGAGGACTTGGGAATCTCCCATAATGTCCAGCCAGGGGGTTGGACCAAGGTGGTGAACAGCCTCAAGGCCCGCTGCACCAAGGTCCCTTCTCCTCTAGAGCTTTGCAATACATATGAACCTCTTGCAGCCCCAGTAGAGCCTGCACAGCTGCCACCTCCTGCTGGCAATGCAGGTTCACCTACAGCTACCGTCCCTGCTCTCCCTAAGGCCACCTGTAGTGTGGTCATTGTGGGAGATTCCCTTCTGACTGAGGGGACTGAGGGTGCAATCTGCTGCCCTGACTCCTTAGCTCGGGAGGTCTGCTGCTTCCCAGGAGCCCATATCTGGGACATGGCTGAGAGGATCCCTAAACTTATCTGGCCCACCGACCACTACCCTATGTTCCTTATCCAAGTGGGCATGAATGACACGGCTCAGGGCAATCCCAGCCAGGTCATGAGGTACAACAGGGCTTTGGGAGCGGGGCTTAAGGGGTTGGGGGCACAGGTGGTGTTTTCCTTGATCCTCCTGGTTTTGGGCTATGGGTTGAGGAGGGAGAGGAGGATCGAGGTAGTCAACCAAAGACTGCAGTGCTGGTGTCATCATGAAGACTTCAGCTTCCACGATCACAGTGCACTCTTTGGTGACAGAGGCACTCGTCTTCTGGGGAGAGACAGCCTCCACCTCACTGCACTGGGGAGGAGGGTCTTCTCAGCCAGACTGGCTGACCTACTCGACTGGGCTTTAAACTAAGCCCACTGGGGGTTGGGGGGATTATCGCCACTACAAGCCCAGTGGGCAACCCTTGCAAATCCAGCAGGCTAAGGCACTTAAGGGAACCCAACCCTACTCTAGCCCTGGAATGATCTTTAGGGAAGGCAAGGGCCCTCAATGGGTCACTTACATTGTGCACCAATGCCAGGAGCTTAGGGAACAAACAGGAGGAACTGGTCCTCCTGCTAAACAAGAATGACTATGATCTCATAAGGATAGTGGAGACCTGGTGGGACTCCACCTATGACTGGGCCACAGGTATAGATGGCTATACCCTGTACAGGAGAGATTGTGCAGATAAAATGGGTAGGGGTTTAGCTCTCTATGTCAAGGACAACTACACATTCCTGCAAATTGACATTGGCACCCAGGGAAGACGGCTGGAGTCCCTCTGGGTTAAAATATGTGAGGAACGTGGCACAGGGGACATCATGGTAGGAGTCTACTACAGACCTCCTAACCAAAAACAAGAGCTAGAACAGGAATTCACTGGGGAACTGGCTGCATGCTCTCAGTGCATGGTTGTCATGGGAGACTTCAACTACCCAAACATCTCATGGGAAGAGCACTCGGCCAAATCTGATCGGTCACAAAGTTTCCTTACGTGCCTGGACGAGCTCTACCTGACTCAAGAAGTCTATGGGCCGACAAGAGGTAAAGCATTGCTGGACCTGGTACTGGCCAAAAGGGATGATCTATTCAGTGACTTAAGAATCGCTGGAAAGCTGGGTGATAGTGCCCATGAGCTGATCACTTTACTATCCATCGCAAAGCAGGCAAGTCAGTCAGCAATGCAGAAGTCCTCGACTTTAGGAAAGCTGACTTTGACAAGCTCAGGAGGCGTGGTGGTGGGGGGGGGGGGGGCGTTGCGTTGACAGGGTAAGGAGTCCAAGAGGAGTGGTTGCTCCTCAAGGGAGCGATCCTGATAGCACAAGGGATGGCTATCTCATCTAGGAGGAAGGGTAGCAAAAGGGCACAGCAAATCCCTTGGCTCAGCAGGGAACTTGAGGACCCCCTACACCTAAAAAGAGAGACTTATAAAAGATGGAAGGCTGGAATCACCATGAAGGAGGAGTACTCAGCATTGGTCTGTACCTACAGGGAGCGGATCAGGAAAGGCAAGGCTGCAACTAAGTTCCATCTGGCTTCACATATCAAGGATAATAAAAAGTCCTTTTTCACATATGTAGGGAGTCAGGAAAAAAGCAAGGGTAACATTGGAACAAAGGATGTGGCCAGCCTGGAGAGGGTTCACAGGAAGCACACCCGCTTGGTGAGAGGGCAGCAGGACAGGCCCTATGAGGAGAGACTGAGGGACCTGAACCTGTTCAGCTTCAGCAAGAGATGGCTGAGGGGGGACCTGGTGGCTGCCTACAAACTCATCAGGGGAGATCAACAGCAAATAGGTAGAGCCCTTTTCTCCCCAGCACCACCTGGGGTGATGAGGAACAATGGTAATAAGCTGATGGAGAATAGGTTTAGGTTAGAGATCAGAAGGCAATATTTTCCAGTTAAGGTGGCCAATATCTGGAACCAACTTTCCAGGGAAGTGGTCCTCACCCCTACCTTGGGCAAATTCAAGAGGAGGTTGAATGATCAGCTGTCTGGGGTCTTGTGAACCCAGCATTTATTCCTGCCTGTGGCAGGGAGTCAGGCTAGATGATCTTTTCAGGTCCCTTCTGACCCTAGCTACTATGAAACTATGAAACCCTGCTGAACCAAATGGGACAACTGATAACTGACACTCAGGAAAAAGCCAACCTGCTTAATGGGTACTTCACATCGGTCTTTCATCAGCCCAAAGGGACCGCCCTGCGTACCATGATGCGGAATGGCCAGGGTGAAGGCGTATTTATACCCGGCATCAGTGTAGATGTAGTAAAGGAACACCTTGAGAGGCTGTACACCTTCAAGTCAGCTGGTCCTGACAGATTACACCCTACAGTACTCAAGGAGCTGGCAGGTGTCATAGCCCAACCATTGGCAAAAATATTCAAAAACTCGTGGTGCACAGGTTTAGTACCTGAAGACTGGAAGAAGGCCAATGTGGTACCCATTTTCAAGAAAGGGTGGAAAGTAGATCCAGGAATTACAGGCCAATCAGCTTGTCCTCAATCCCTGGTAAGCTTATGGAGAAAATTATCAAAGAGACCCTTCTTGATAAACTGGCTGATGGCATCATCCTGAGGGATAGCCAGCATGGGTTTGTCATGGGTAGGTCTTGCCTGACCAATCTCATCTCCTTCTATGACCAGGTGACATATCACCTGGACAAGGGAGAAGAGAGTGACATCATATATCTGGACTTTAAAAAAGCCTTAGATCTGGTGTCTCATGGAAAATTTGGCCAACTGTGGCCTCGGCTACACCACAGTCCGATGGCTGGGAAACTGGCTTCGAGGTTAGACCCAGAGAGTAGTAGTCGATGGTAGTGAATCATTATGGCGCTCTGTGACCAGTGGTGTCCCCCAAAGCTCCGTCCTTGGACTGGTTCTCTTTAACATCTTTATCAACAATGTGGATATTGGTGTCAGAAGCGTACTGGCCAAGTTCGCTGATGACACTAAACTTTGGGACATAGCGTCCACACCTGAGGACAGACTAGTGATGCAGGCTGACTTGATAAACTTAGTAAGTGGACACGTACAAACCTGATGGTGTTCAATACCGATAAATGCAAGGTTCTCCACCTCAGGGAAAAAAAATTCACAGCATGCTTATAGGCTTGGCAGCGCTATGCTCACTAGCACCACGGCTGAAAGAGACTTGGGGGTCATGATTGACCACAGGATGAACATGAGCCGCCAATGCAGTGTCGCAGCTGGTAAAGTAAACAAAACTCTGGCTTGCATCCACAGATGCTTCTCAAGTAAATCTCAGAATGTCATCCACCCGCTGTACTTGGCCTTGGTGAGGCTGTAGCTGTAGTACTGCATCCAATTCTGGGCTTCACAATTCAAGAAGGATGTCAAGAAGCTTGAGAGAGTCCAGAGGAGAGCCACATACATGATCAGAGGGCAAGAGAATAGGCCTTATGAGGAGCCATGGGACTCTTCAGCTTGAAAAAACACAGGGTCAAGGGGGGACCTGGTGTCTGCTTATAAGTACATAAGGGGTGTGCATCAGGATCTGAGGGAATGTCTGTTCACCAGAGTGCCCCAAGGGAAAACAAGGACCTATGGTCATAAACTCCTCCAAGATTGTATAGACTCCCTCTAGAAGGCTGGACATAAGAAAAAATGTCTTTACTGTCCGAACCCCCAAGACCTGGAATAGACTCCCTCCAGAAGTGGTGCAGGCACCTACTCTGTACTCATTCAAGATATGTTTGGATGCTTATCTTGCTGGGATCCTTTGATACTAGCTGACTTCCTTCCCCTGGAGCAGGGGGCTGGACTTGATGATCTTCCAGCCCTAACATCTATGAAATCTATGAAGTCTCCTACCCTCCACACAGAGTCCTAAAGTAGGTCCTAGATTAAGTGTCCTCAGCTAGCCAGTCTCCTTCACTTTTCCTCATATTTTCTTTTGAAAGACAAGACATATGACCATATGCAGAAACAGGATACTGCTCGCTACTCATCTGTCGTATGGCAATTCCAAGAGTGACTCCCCAGTGTTCTCACTCAGAAGTTTAGCTTGAGAATCTACCAAAGTCCACTTCGTAAGGAAGACCGTATACCTAAGAGTTTTTTTTGGCAGTTGATAAAAGACTCTGTGAAGTCATAATGTTTGCAGGACTGGAGAATTCTCCTTACACGATAAGAACAGTTAAGCTACACTCCACATTCCCTCATGAACCAAGCAAGACTACACAATAAAATATTGTCTCTCCTCTTTCCTTATGACTTCAGGTCAATATATCTTTGTCCTCTTTGTACTTAAATGCACTGTCAATTTTCTAGCAGTCAGATCACTTTTGAATTCTCATCTGATTGTGATTCCTGTGAAAAAACTAGAAAAGGTATCTTTTCAATTAGATTAAATGATTTAATTCAACATTAATGTAGCAAGCCTAGCCCTTAAGTGTTGCCTTAACACTGCCTGAGGCAATGTTAAACCTGTCTCACTCCACCATCTTAAGAGTACTCCCTTGTTATTTCACCTGCCACTCCTTGATGTATGTATTACATTAATTGGGAGGCTGCCTCGGAGTGATCCTTGTTTCAACTAATTGGCATAGCCAGATTCAGTCCTACTCATCTCTCTCTGGACCTTAGTCCAATACCAAACTGTTCTAGGCCCTGCTGGCACTTACCCTATCTTACAGGCATCACTTGGGGCCCTAATGTACCTTATGGCACTAAATCACTTCAGGAGCATTAATCATGGCCTCTAGTTGCCCCCACAGTCATGACTCTGCCTTGCATATATTCTTCTAATTTCATATGCTGGGTCCCCTGGCCCTATTATATCAATCACACCCAGTCCACCCCTTGGTTGCTGCCTGTTTCTGTGCCCCAACCCTCTGGGTCTCTCACCCTGACAGGGCTACTTCTCTGTTTTGGCCCTCTGAGTCCCTTACCCCATAGGGTTAATAGCAGTGAATGCCTCCCAGGCATGTGCCTCTTGAGTCGGGGGGGAGTACGTGCCCTTCCTGACACCAGTCAGCAGCTGGGGGGGGGGCTGCGGACAATCTCACTCACTGTAAAAGCAGCCACGTCATTTCCAGAAGTCCCGTGGCCACTTCTGGAAGTGGCACAGTTGCTTTTGCTGGCGGCTCCATTCCCCAATCGGCGCTCGCGGGGTGGCACTGGCACTCCCACCTGCCCCCTGGCTAAACAAGGAGTGCAGTCTGACAGAGGATGCACCGGCACACTCGGGGGTGCACATGCACCGTCTACTCATCAGCCGTGCTCCCAGGCACCTGCTATGGCCTCTACTCCACTCCTACAGCCACAACCCAAACCTCTGGTTAGAGCAAAAACAGGAAACACTGCTTTAAATTAAAACCCCACACCCCATGCTGTATCACCATCCCACAGCCATTTATACTCCCCTTTTAGATGTCTCCTTCCAGCTCTCAAGGGTAACTTGGGTGCCTGTGGATCTGTTTCCTACAGCCTCTCCCTGACCCTCCCCCACCGTAGGGAATTCCTCTCCATGAAGATTTCAGGAACAGACTCCTGCTCCATCTCAGGAGCTGGACTAAGTCCCACCACTTCTGGTCACCTGATCTCGTAATTCTCTGAACGAGGCGCAGGAATTTCTTCTTTCTTACTAATCAGGCTGTCCCCTTCTGCTGCAGACAGGCCACATGCTCTGCAGTCCTAAGGCTTCTGGTTTTGTGCTTGGCTTCGCTGCTGGCTGATCCAGAGCCTTGCTCCTATGAGCCCCAAAAGTCCACCTCCTACAAAGACCCCACTTTACTCTCCTGCTCCCACTGCCTTGGGAGAAATAGGGTTGGAATTCCCTGTTAAACTCTTACTGGCTGTAAGATGTAAATAGTTGTATTTTTTAATCTTTTAAAAGAAAAATGTCTAACATCTGCATTTAATGAGTATTTTTTAATTACTAAAGTGGCATTAGCAGAAGGCTAATTAATAGACCAATTAAGTTGAATGCAAACAATTCATGATTTCTGACTTTGCACTAATACTGCTTTAATTAATGAAGGAAAAAAAAATCTAAAAAATACATTAAAACAAAAGTTACCTAATATAACCCACTGCTCAAGGCAGGATCATCCCTGTCTAAACATTCCTAGAATAAAATCCACATTTAATTTTTTTTAAAAGGAAGATTCCACAATGCCTCTTGATAGGCTGTTCTAATGATTAAGCAACCATATAGTTTAAAAGTTCTAATATCCAACCTAAGTTTTTGTTGTTGCAATTTAAACCCATTATTTCACATCCTGGCCCCTGGGAGCACAGAGAACAATTGATCACCATCCTCTTGTATAACAACTATTTTTTGTATTTGAAGACTTTATCAAAATACCCTCTCAGTCTTCTCTTCTTTGAACTAACATCTTTCAACCTTTGCTTGCATGTCACATTTTTGACACCTTTAATCATTTTGGTCTCTTTTCTCATTAATTTGTCCATGTCTTTCCTGAAGTGCAATGCTCAAAGTTGATCACAAGCCTCCAGGTGAGGCCTCACCAGCACAAAGTTTTTTTGTGACTAACACTTTCTCTTTAAGGAAGAGCCAGCTCTTCTGGACACCCTTGTCCCATACACTTGCCTCCCATGAAATCCTGTCTACTAGTTTTCTTTGTTTATTAAAGTCTGCTTTTCAGAAGTCTTAAGTACATTCAGCTTTGTTCACATCCGGTGCTTGAAACACTTCTGGCATTTGTTGTTCAGTGTACTAATCATCTTTAACAGTAATTTTAAGGACATGTGTCTTGTATCCACAATTACAGAATTTAAATAAATTCCATAAAATGTATGTAATTTAGCACAAATATAGCCTACGACAAACATAATTAGTTACTATTAACAATTGCAATAATTGTCAAATTTGACATTATTTGCAACACATCAGTTAAACTATTTTAAGTAATTTTTCAAAACTTTTTTATATAAGGGCAAGTGGGTTAAAATATTAACACATAGTTTATGCCAGAGTGCAGGCAAAGCTATCTATGAGAAAACCAAATGCAGACTATGTGCACAGTGCTGTCCACAATTTGAACCTTACACTCAATAACCGTGTTCAGGAAATATTTGAAATAAAATGTTTTAATGAGAAGACTGCAAGAGTCTATGCTTTCTTTGGACATAGTGTCAAGTGATGTGCCATGTTATCTGAATTAGCTTCTGCCTCAGAGCTTGTTAGTAACATTACTTTGAAAAGCATATGTTCACCACACTGGTCATGAAGAAATGAATAGCTTATTACTTTGAGGTTTTGCTACATTAACATAATAAAGGAGGTTTACAGAAAAATTTTCTTGGGTGAAAAAGTTGATAAATGTAATGAAACTTTAAATTTAAAGAAAATCTTAGGAACTTATGATTTTGTATTTCTTGTTGTGTTCCAAACAAAAAGTTTGGAAACTGCAAATTCTAAATGCTTACACTCTAAAAAACATGCTTAGTCAAGACCATAACATTCATAATTACTCAAATTATTTCCAAATAATTTTGAAGAAGCCAAAAAAAAGTGACAGCCAAATGTCTGAAAAGCAGGGGGGGAGGAGGAAGGGGGGATGGAGAAAGTGAATTATTTTGATGAATTATGTGAGAGGCTGAAATGAAAGACTGAATGATGTTGAGAGATATTTCAAAGTTAATGTTTCTATGGATGTTTGGATATAATTTTAGCCCAGCTGTCAAATTGCTTTCATAGCAAAGATGCAATCATTGCAAAGTTTAATGTAACTCTACCAAAGACACTTGTGTCAGCAACTGGTGAGTAGCTGTACAAAGAAGCTGAGAAACTTGTGAAAGAATACAACAGGAACCTTTCTGTCATCTTGCCTGGAAAAATTACTTGCATTTAGAACAGGTCTAAAATCTCAGTTACTTATAGTGGAAGATGTGGCTAAATTACTGGTTGTTGATAACAGTGCTTTGCCATCAAGTTTGTCTAAAATATGTGTGATGATTGTGCTGTTTTAACCATCCCCGTAATAGTATCAAGTTATTTGATGTTCCTTCTTGAAACTCAAAATAATTAGGAATTATCTGCATAGCACAATGGGACAAGAAAGACTTCATGGATTTAGCAATATTATCTATTAAAAATGAGAGGGCTAGGAAACTTAACTTATGACCAAATTACTGATGAATTTGCGAGGCAAAGGTACTTAAGAAGACATTGCAGTAATAGTGGTGAGCGGAAAAGAAAAAGTATTATTTGTGTGTGCATTAATGTATGTATTTGTGCATTTTGTGTTGTTTTATTGGCAGGCACAAATATCATGCTTGCCCTGGAACCCATTGTTCCCTAGCTCTGCAACTGCTGAGCTCTGACATTTCAAGATCACAGTTTTCCAAGCTGATTTTCACCTTCACAGTCTCAACTAATTCTCCCTTATCAGTAAGCAGCAAATTGAGAAGAACTTGTCCTGGAGTTGGTTTCTCTGCCATCTGTACCAAAAAGTTCTTCCCATCCTGGGAATGGGACCAAAGGCAATTTAGCCTCTTCCTTGCTGCAAGCTGCCATCATCCCTGCCAGAATTGGACAGAAGCTATCAAACACAACTCCCAACCCACGGGAGTGGCAGGGGCTAAGAAGAATAGTTTTCCTTGCATGCCTGTCACTCTTGCTGGTGGCAGAAGGGCTCTCTTTGACAGCTGCTACTCCTGGTCTGGGTGGACCAGAGCAGATGACAGCTGACCATGGACACCGTGCCACCCTTCCCTGGCAGGGGAGAAGCCAAGCTGCCAGCAGTCACGCTCACTGATAGGCTCCCTTAGGGGCAGAGAGGTACAAAGGATCAGTCCTGCTACTGCCTCCTAGATGGAAAGCACACCTTGCAGCAACTTTGTAGCTCTCCAGCCAGGGGGCTAGGTATATATGCATGCCCCGCAGAGCTCTGTATTTGTAGTGATACAACATGCTGAGGTGTAAGTGTCCTTCTCTTGCTGTGGAAGCTGGTAGTATAATAATTACTTAATATGAAGAAACAAACAAACTAGCTAGGGCATTGTATCCATGTGTGTTCAAGTCATGCAATTCACACACCTTTCTGTGTACCATTCTCAATCCTTCAAGAGTAAGGCCCAATTTAAAATATTAATCTGGGAGGGCCAACTGTAGAATTGATAAAATAAATAATTTCCTTCAATAAAAACATTTTTTCAGACTTATAAACATACATTTAGAATGCTAATGGGCTACGTATTTATAAAAAAAAAAGCCACGGCAATTTGGAGGGAAGAAAAAAAAAACATACATTCAATTCAGTTTATCCTTAACACCCTAATATAGAACTCATCATAGAAGGCTATAAATAAAGGCTATATTGGCCTGTTTGAGGTGCACGAATAGGCTTTTTGGGGACAGTGAAGTCAATATAGATCCACCTGTTATACTGCAGGAGTCTACAGGAACATTTCTGGTATAATTTTCCAATTAAGCTATTACGTGGCTAAACCTTTCACCAAATAGCCCTAGATTGTAGACCTTATTGGCTGAATTTTCCTTCCAACAGCCTAATAGAACATCACTTTCATTCAATGTAATTTCATATACAGCAGCAACTTCAAATCCAAAAGGTCACATCTGTACTACAATTAGGTAATTACCTTCACTGATTATATCATTACTGAGATTCTCCTGTAACTGATCCAGGAAATACACAGATCTTTTTATCAAAGTAAGAGTACACACAAAGCTTCAGTTTCTGAACCAAATTTTCATCCCATACCATTTCTTGCTTTAGAGAATTCAAATATTCATTATAGTAATTAGTTCCAGCTTCAGGGTGATGTTAAATAGATATATCAAACACATGCACACACGCACACACACATGTGCGGATACCTGTACTTACTCAAATATAAGATGTCTGCCCAATAATCAGATTTTATATATGGAAAATTTATAAGCTTGTTATAAATTTACCAGGTATAGAATCAAAGCACTGGAAGACTGTTTTGACTCCCACCCCCACCCCCTTCCAATGCTACATCAGAAAAAACAGTGGCTGGCAGAGAGGGGAATCAGGTGCCCCCCTGCCCTCTGTCCCGCTTACTTCTCCCTGCAGACTTCCTACCCCCGACATCACCTGCATCTCATCCCCAGCTCCCCACAGTTTCTGCCCCTCATCCCACTCTCCCCAGTCTCTGCCCCTTCCCCACAAAGCCTCCTAGTCCCTACCCCTTCCCCCTTACTGCAAATGCTGCTCAGGCTGCTCCATCCTGGAGTACAACCCATGGAAGGCCAGCTGTTGCCTGGCCATGCAGCAGTGTTAGGGCTCTTGATTGGCTGGAAAGGGAAAGGAATTCAGGGGCAGAGTCAGAGTCACAGCCACTGTCTTCTCCCCCTTCTGCTTCATATGCGAATCTAAGATGAGGGGCTCCCGCACCCCATGCTGACTGCGGGAAAAGCCTCATTTTATATATAAGTAAATATGGCATTTGAAGAAAATCAATTTATTTGGAGCTAGATTCAGCACCAATTTTATCGCTGGGAATGACAGTACCTCAATATGAGGATGGCAGTCTTCCAGTAAATAAAGAATTTATCTGTGAGCCCAGTGGTGACTTGAAGAGGCCAATGGCAAAATCTGCATCTTGGACTGTAGATGTGGCAAATAGTTCCAAGAGGAAGGAGCAGATTCTGGTGATGTCAAATAACAGCTCTTTGCCTTTGTTCCTCTCATCTATCTGCCCACATAGAGAGGTAGATAGGTCTCTTTTTCTCTTTTCGTTCTCTTTTTTCTCTACTTTTTTTCTTCTTTCTCTCTTCCCTTTTTTCTCTCCTTTTCTGTTTCTCTTTTCTCTCCCCTTTTTTCTCTTTCTCTTCGTCTCCCTTTTTTCTCTTTTCTTTCTTTTTTCTTTCTTTACCTCTTTCTCTTTTTCTCTCTCTCTCCTTTTTCTCTTATTTCTCTCTTTCTCTCTCTCATCCCAACAAAAAAGAATATGTAAGAACAAAGGTAGTATATGAAGTTTTATTTACCAGGTTTAGAATTTTTAGTAAACCTGGTATTCACTGTAAAAAACCCCCAACATTTATGTTTAACTATATTAATATGCACGTACCCCTGCTCCAGTTTTGTTGTTTTGTTTTTGTGGCATGCTGGCACTCCGGCACCTTACAAAGTAGACATTGTGGTTTTTTGGGCACTCTGGCCAAAAATGTTGCCCATCCCTGCTTTAGATTTTACCCTGGAAGCAGGAAATGCAAGGTTAAGTCCCTCCTCACCCTCTGGGGGTATACTGCCAGGAGAATGGCTCCCCAACAAGACTAGACACTAGACTCAATGGGACTACTCCCTTCCCCCCCCCGTTGAAGCTGAACTACTGTTCAGAAAAAAATGCAAGACTCCTTGGGCAAGAAATAGGGCACCCATGGAGAGGTAGGGGGAGCCTTAGATTATGGTGCTTGCTTTCAAGACTGTTAGATGTAAAAAGTAACAGTAACAGTTAGCAGATCTGCTAACAGTAACAGTTAGCAGATAAAAATACGTGAGCACTCAAGATCAAAATACCAAATCACAGGTCACTTTTTCTCCCCTCAGAATTATCTGACATCTCAGAGACCTTATTGACTTGAACCCTAAATCATCTACCTTCCAAAAGCCTGATCAGTAATCTTAGCTGTTCTGGAACCAGATGCTCAACAGAGAACCGTGTCAAAGTGCATGGGGAGAGGAGACAGCCCTGAGCAGCAGGCACACATAGGTATGCATGCGCCATGAGAGCTCTTTGCTTCATTCCTTATCTTTCTTAGAATTGTAACTGGAAGTCAGAACCACCAGACAGCAAAAGAAAACCTCTTCCTCTTAAAAAAAATTCTGATTCCAGAATGTTTGTTGTGGGTTTAAGCTACTAGTTGTTCAAGCCCACAGTTTCTTTTACATTAGGGAACCACAAAAAAGAAATAAAAAGCATGACACATAGCATATACTGAGGCAGTGGTTGTACTAAACAGGTGGAATTTGAAGATGATGGAATCTACAGGAAACCCTTAGGAACAATGGAAGCCAGTGAGGGGCAATGAAAATATGCAAGATATAATGTATGTAGATAGAAATACAGGATGCATATCCTGTAGTTCTACAGCAGACTGGAAGTCCTCTTTACCAGTTACAGTCAAGATTGATTTTAAAAGTCACTAAAATTATTTCCCTCATACAAAAGGATAGTAATTCCCACACTGAATCCATCTGAATGTGAATCTGAATGGAAATTTGGATAATTTCTAATCCCAGTCTCTCTTGCTAACAACTGGAATAAGAACTAACTGCATTATTCTATGGTGAATTCTTTAAAATGCATCCATACCATTTTCAAAATTGCCTGGAACGTGTGAAAGGTACAGGAAGGTTATTAGTTTTAGCTATATAATAAGCTTCCTGCTTTCCATGGTGAAGATATGAAGCTCTTGTGACTATAATCAGAAGAGACTTGCCAATAGTTAGAGGACTCCCTGGGATTCTCTCTCTGTTAGATTTTTTCTGATTGATTCAGTCATGGGTCACCAAAAATATAGACTGGTTGGTCTACACCTGTGAAAAAAGGATGCAAAACACTCAACAACAACAAAAAATACTGGAACCAAATATTCGTCCCTGGCTTAAAGCCACCGCAGTTAATGGAGACACACTGAGAATAAACTGAACTAGATATACCCGCTTCCTTCAGCTGAAACAAGTCCATTTTACCAAGTTGTTTTTACATATGTATTATTTTCTGTTTCCCTTCTTAAGATAATTAGTTTTCCCACAGCTGGCTACATTCAGGTTTAGAACTTGTTTATACTTACTGCTAATGTTAGTATTTTCTACTCCAATTAGGCAACTGTTATATACTATTAGATGAACTATTTATTAAATTGCTTTTGGTTGTTGTCACAGAAGCAACTATCTCCCCCTGCGATAGCTAAACTATTTGAAATTAATATGTAAATATGTAAAGAAAAGAAGTTTGGGGGGTGGTAGAAAATGGACAGAGAAGGGTCATTCAACAGCAAAGTACATTTTAATGCAAGGTACTGGAGTCCTGGTCTTATGGCTTCAGACTGTTCCCAAAACTGGCAGGGACTGCATACATATAGCCCACTACTACTAAAAGAATTAAAGACCTACTAAAAGAATTATAAATATTGGATCCCCTATGCAGAAGATCTATCAGTTTAGCACTTGGAATAGCAACTCTTTTGACATGGCTGTCTAACACTGAGTAAATATTACCTATATTCTGCTCACATATGGTTATTTATCCCACTTATACTATAATGAGGCACCAAGGCATTTTTAGGCCATTGACTGTAGAACATCAAAACATGTGACAGTCTACTTTGTTAAATAATAATTATAATCTCTATTGCTCTTTAGTTTGCTCATACTAGACAGCCTTTCAGAGTAATTAACAGCTAAAGTGAAACTGAATTGTTTAATCAGCCTCCAAAGCTGTTTATTGCACAGTGTACTGCTAGAAATTATTTCCTTGAGCATATGTACTACAGCAATTCTATCAGATCAGCAAGAAAAATATTACCACATTTTGTTTTCCTAGATACTTTTGTCCTTTGATATTAAATACTTGGAATAGTTCTGTTATAGAAGAGATAGGATTAGGTTAACAGGTATACAGGTCATGTACTGATGCTGAAGTTGAAAAAGGTTTTTTTTAAAGCACTCACATATTTACGTGGCATAATGTTATATAATTCAAAATGAAGGAACAGAAGATAGGGAATAAACATTATTTAGTTGCACTAAACAAAGACACCGTGCTTTACTATCTGTCTATGTATTTTTTATATTCCAGAACACCGGGTTTTGGTGAGGGACCTACTTATATCTAGGGACCTACTTAACTTGTGGCAAGAGAAAGTCATTTTCATGGGCTGCTTGAAGCAATAAGGGCTAATTTTATGAGCATTTCTTGGCAACCCCATCCCTTGCCACAGATTGACAGAGAGACCCCACCATCACCAGACAGTAAATCTCAAACACAGGAGAGTGGCTAAAGGGATTGCTTCATTGCCTAAGTATCATGATAAGGACTGGGAGATTCTAAAACAGCATATTATATGAATAATACGTTCAGTTTTTTGGGGGCGTTGATTTCATGGGAAATCACAGCCAACAGAATATTACTCAGTGATCACAGATACCATCGGGTTTTGTGGTTTCTGCAAAAACCACAAAACCACAAATCAAGTAGGTCCTTAGTTATATCATGTCATATGCAATTTCTGTATCCAACTTTGAAGTATTTTAATTTAAGCTTATATCCAATAGTTTAGTTTAGTTTCTCTTCCTCATTGCCAAATAGATTTATAAAGCAAAACAAAAAAGGTCAACACAATGAAAAAATGCAAGTGAATTGGCTCTGCAGTACCTCAGACTTCAGAATAGTGCTAGTCATTTCAATCGTCTTCAATTCACAAAAGCCGAAGTGGAAAAATAGGCTTTGCAGAGCAGAGAATACCCAAAGATTTAAAATCTCATTTTAAGTAATTATGTTTTATCTGCTTCTTCAGTAAAAAGCTGATGTTAAGAGGTGCACAGCATCCAATCAACAAACTTGAAGTCATTCAAAATAAAGGTTAAAATAGATCGAGGGTAAGGAGGTGGACAATATAGGCAAAAAGAAAATCCACATTTGAAGTCAGACACAAGCAACTTAACCTTATCATTTGTTTAGTTATTTACACAACCTACACACTATTTTAGTCAAATTTCAGGAAAAGATACTAAGAATACATAAGATGTCACCTATAATATTGGAACTCTAGGAAGGTTTATTAAATATAATGGGTGCTAGATTTATAGATCTCAACAGAAACATATTCCCTAATACTTATTCTTGCTGAGGGTAGGTTTGGTCTCAAAATAAAAAGTCATAAACTGATATTAGTTACCACCAGCCACAAGGTACAAAGTTTAGACAAGGTCAAATAGTATTATTAAGGCTCAAATAGGCTAGGGACAGACATTCAAAAAGACTGAGCCTGAACTGATTCAATCTTTGCAGGTTAATCTGGCTTGGTTGAATTAGGTTGTGACTGCACAGACATCCCAGAAATGCAGGCACATGCAGACTAGAAGCCAGGGGGCATTAGAGCAGCCCTCCCTTCCATTCCACAGTGATGAGCTAAAGAGGCATGGCCAGGTCCAAGCAGGATGCTCTGATTAGGGAGGAGTTTCCCCCCCCTCCCTCTTTCTGACCAGCCCAGCAGAGAATTGTTAACACAGTGTTTATCACCCCATTAAGAAAACAATACAGAGACTGTCGAGACACCACAGGATATGGACGCGAGGCCCGGTGTCCTGAGGACATCCACTTTCTTGCTGGTGTCGGGGTGGGGTTCAGTTGGTGAAATTGGGTTGGGCTTCTGTCCTGTTATCTTGCCTGCCACGTCTTTGATGATTTTAATTAAGTCTGGGAGGGTGATGATTACCCTGACCCAAAGCTGGCTGACACTTGTCCTTACGGGTGGTGCAAGCAGATGCACAAAAAAAAATGAAGGGGCCGAAGAATAACAAAAAACACCTCTGAAACCTTGCAGTGGCTCCTCGGTCTCTTTCCTGGTTCCCTTTCTGGGTCTCTCGATCACAACTCCAGCAGCTGAGTGGTTTTTTTCTCTTTTTTCTGTGCCCTCCATCAATTACTGTCCTGACAGCTTAATCGTGTACCAGCTACAATCAATTAGTGAAGAGCCAGGGTTTCCGCTTTCGATCTCCCCTCTCTCCTTCCTTTTTTTTCTGAGCTCCTCTGAGCTCTGAAGACCTGATGGGTCTTTTGCCCCATTCCCAGGGACTTCAGTCTTGGGCAGCAGGTGGCTGGCTCTCCCCATTGCCTTGTCTCTCTCTCTCTCTACATCTTTCTTCTCACCACTGCCTGCCGCCGGAAATAGCACCCGGCCGCATAATTGCACCAATTTGGTGCACCCGGAGATGCAATAAAGCTCCATAGGAACAGATTGGGAGATCCCTATGAAGTACAGTTAGGCTGTGATGGCCAGAGGGAACTTCTCGTTCAGGGCTCTCCATAACGTGGGTACACCTGACCTTCCCACAAGGACATTACCAGCTACCTGTTGATTCTGCCTTTGTCCAGTCTGCCACAGCACAGACCATAGGCAGCATGTGGTCTGTTAGCTAATGCTGAGAGGTGTCTGTGTAAGGCTGAGGGGATGGTGAAGGGAGAGGGGTAGCAGGGGGAAGCCAGACTGATGCCTGCATCTCTGCCGAACTCCAGCCCGGGAGCAGAGGGGAGGGGCCAGCCTTGCTGTGGAGCAGAGAGTCCTGCCCAGCCCAGAGAGCATGCTGGGAGAGTCTGATTTAACTTAAACCAGCAAGAGGTCTGGGACAGACATTGCATAAACTGGTTTGATCCAAATCAGTTAAGTTTGATGCTACATTCAACCAGGTTTTTCTCAAACCAGTTTCAGCCATTTTCAAACTGGTTGATGTATACTGAACATCTATTCTCTTACAGGCTTAAACCAGTTTCTGATCACTTAAACCGGTTTATGTAAAGTTTGTCCCTGGCCATAAAGACAAGTTCTCAATCCAATCTGCATCCCTAGGCATTTCTTTGAGGTGGTGTGGATTTTAAACATGTATTCCTTAATATGGGATTTGGAAACGTTCCTGGGAACTGAATAGAGCACAATATCGTATTTACATAAGGAAGACTAATAGCAACAGCTTTCAGTTTTTCAGTCATTCTAGCCATAAACAAATATAGAACAATTTTTGCAGTTAGAAACTCATGACAGTAATATTTCTAATCCTTTAAGTAGGGACAAGAGCACCTTCAAAATCAAACATGATATCAAAACCAGTTTCCTGGGTAGAAAAACAAAAGGCATGGAAGAAATAAAATCCCCTGCTAAGATCTTAGGCTGTCACTGCAGAGGAATATTTCCCTGGGGAAAAAAAACCTAAAAAATTACAGACCTTTAACCAGAAGAGCAGGACTCTTCAGTGAAGAGGTGGTTACTCATGTATAATCTTCCAGGGCAAATATATATAGGGCTCTCCCCTCCCGCGTCACCTTAGCACAGGCAGCATGAGGAGGCAGGGATAGGATTGGTCAAGTTCCTCTGGAAGGCAGAGTCAGACAGACAAACTTATCTGTAATCAAATTAAGCAGAATCAGAAGCAGAGGAGCATGCTGTATTCTAGCAGCAAAAGAATACACCTGACTTTTGGTCACAGAACTATTGGGCAGAACTCTTCTGTTTTATTTTGAAAAATAGAACAGCCTAGGTTAACTTGGTTAGTATTACATGAAGTAGAGCAGGACATGAGTTCTCCTCCTTTATCCCTAACAAAACTATTTTCCTGCCTTAAAAGGGAATATTGATTAAAATTAATCTAGGAATGGTATTTGTTATACCACTTCAAATCACTAACCGCAAAGGACATTTATGTTTCTGCCTGGAATCCCCTTTTCCAATTATTTTGACTATATAGAGATTTAGCCCCATCATTTAGGTAACAAACTTTGTTCACCTTCTTACACTTTACCTATTGTTAATCAAATCTATTGATGTCTTACTTTCAAAATTCAGTGAAAACAAATTTTAATTACAGCCTATTTAAAAGCCTACAAATATGAAAGGTGATTTTTTTTTAACAGTTAAGCAGGTGTTGGATGAGTTTTTATAACTAAGCAATCTTTGTAAACGAGCTCCTATTTTTGCATCTTCCCAAAAGTAGACCTCCTACTGTGGAAGTGTGTTTTGTTTATTTTTACAGTGAGCATAAGACAAAAGCCAAAAAGTGTTGTTTTACTCTACATTACATCCTGATCAACCCAGTAACTGCCCATTTTAGGACCCATATGCTGTTAATAATGCCTGCACTAACAGAAGAATGTCTGCATTTAGAAAATTCTCCACTCAGACAAATTTGTTCAGAGGCCTAAGGAAAAGCTCTTCTAAAAATATCACCTACCAACAGAATGTGTGTTATCTATAACCATGCATAAAAACTGAAGTGCACAAATAAAGCAGAAATCCATGTAAAATGACTTGTCCTTTTACAAGAGTATAATGTTGTGATTTTAGAGCTTTCAATAACAACCTGGAGGAAGCAAAAGACTTGAAGCTGGAACTCCTCAGTTCTAATCCTACCTATGTCAACTGGGAAACTTCACTTCTTATGTGCCTCATTTTTCACCAAAAAGCAGCAGAAAGCATAGGGTTCTTTTAAAGATCCAACAGTTAATATCTGTAAAACAACCGACAGAGACAAAGCACTTTAATCAGAGCTAAATACAGTCAACTCCACTTCCACACCTGCTTAACTGAACAACAAAGAAAAGGTACTTTGCCTACTGCTTACATTATAACAAATATCAATTATTTGTATGTCAGTTGAGTACATAAAATGTTTGCGTGCAAAGCTTTTTTCAGTCCCACTCTCTACTTTATAATTGCACTCCAGTTGACTGAATAATAATTTGTGCATAATAACAATAAATGATGGAAGAGAAGCAAATGTCAAAGGGCTGCTATTAGAGGCCTCAAAATGATGGGAAGTAATCAGTTTAAGGGATGCCAGCAGTACTGCACTCACAATTAAAATGTTATTTTCTCAAAGTAAGAAACATTCATTTAGTTCAGATACATGCATATTTCAGTCTTAAAGCTACACACTTACTACACCATAGTCTGTTTATAACTAAGTCCAGCAGGTACAGGTCTAGTCAAAATAGAGATCTGGGTGAAAGGAGGACTCATATTGGTAATCTTTTCAGCACCATTCTGCTCTTCCTCCAGACCACAAGGGAGCCCCTAATAAGGGCTGAGACAAGGAACACTTATAGATGGGAAGAGACTGTAAGATCGGTACATGTCAACTATTATGGACTGTTCGGAATTTATTTTTGGACTAATCAGTCCCAGACAGTATAACCTTTCCCAGACACCGTTAATGCTGCCAAGGACTTCAGAGTGTGTACCTGCTGAGGGTAGAAGGGAGGTGGTGGTGGTGGTGGTGGTGGAAAGACCCAGGAGTAAGAGAAAAAGACAATCTTAGCGAGTAAATTTTTACTGTAATTTCTCTACCCAAGTTTCCAGTAAGAGGTTCTGAAAGGATCATTGTAGCAAACTAGTAATGTTACGCTCAACACTTGCTAAAAGAAGGAGTCAGAACAGGGTTTGGGAGAATCCAGGGACCAGTCGTGTTAGCTGAGTTGTTCTCTGAATATTATTACACCATGCCACAAAAAAAATAGCAGTGATGTGTACACTGGGTAGATGTAAATCTGTAATAAGTATAGGTTCTGAACATTCGAATGCTTAACTGTGTGACTATTCAATAGAACAATTAATGTACAGATATTTACAGGTCGAGACTTTAAAGAATTTTTCATTTATGAAAATTATTCCATTTGTAATTGAAGTATGTGTACATTTCATGATAAGAAACAGTTGCAACAGAATGCTGAGGTCTTGTTACATGAGCTTAATCTAATTTAGAGGCAGAAAGTTAAAGTTTGACCATAAATCAGAAGCAGACAGACACTGTTCTTCTGTATTTTATTACTCAAATTATTTATAAGATGTATGGACTTTAAAAATCAAAGTACTCTTTAAAATACTATTTCTATTTATTAAACTATCAAACTCACATGGACTGGAGTACTCAGCATCTCACAAAATAGATTGAAAAATGTAAGTACCTTGTAATTAGGAAGTTGTTCATAACTATTCAAAACCCTAATCCTTAGGGTTGTAATGAATGCATTACAAATACAACACTTGCACATTATTCATAATTGTATACAGCCTTACACTGATAATGTATTTTAAAGATGTGGTGCTTTAAAGCCACAGCATGCAAGTAACTGTTCATGTAATTTTTTCTCATTAAGCTCACTAGGACTGCAAGTCATGAGTAAAAATTACTTATATTTTAAGACATTGAAAGAGCCCTGGCTTATCCATGAAGCTTATCATCAAAACCCTCTTTGGGGCAGGAAAGGTCCTTTCATTGCCCATTTGTACAATCCCTAGTCAGGAATCTGCAGTGCTGAATTCCAGTAATATTTGAATGCCCAACACAGTAAACAAAAAATTCCCAAACATACCAGAGATGAGCTCCATGTTTGGATGCATCAGAAAGAAAAAGCTTCAGTGCTTAATTCCAGAACCATGGTTGGGTTCAATCTATATTATTTCACATGAAAAACAGTTTGGGTTGTAGGGGACGTGTCCAGACGAGTGCACATGTGCAGCATGAGGCACTGCAGACCTACCTGTGGTGCTGCACACCACATACGCCACACATGCAGGTGTTCCCCATGCTGCCACTTTGGAGCAAGGGTTTTTTTATGACCCTGGGAGATCCCAGGGTAAAAAAACCGTGCATTAAGGATGGGGGTGCACATGGCGGAAGGGTATGCTGCCAGAAATTGGAGACTGGCTGGCTAGAGACACACTCTGGCCGCCGCCAGGCTCCCTGCTGCCGCATCACTGCCACTGAAGCCCCAGAAAGCCCCCAGACCTCCAGGTAAGATTGCTGGAGTCAGCCCAGGTGCTGGCCCCAGCCTCCGCTACTCCACCTGGGCAACATGCCACACACCAGAGTACATGGAAATTCCCTGGGGACAAGAGGCAGTGGCACAACTATATGCTCCTGCTGTTTGTCACCAGGGACATGCACATGCACATGCACGCTTGTATGGATGCACCCTAGAAGTTTGAGTAAGAAATTCTGGTTTAGTCTTAAAGTCTAATCCAACTATGACAGAGTCAGTGGAAAAATCTCCACTGATTTCTAGTTCCTACTGACTGAGAGCTTTTCTAACAATTAAGGGAATTTAATCAGTCCTACATAAAAGCAGTGACCAACTGTACTGCAAAGACAAATGGTGTTAGCCTGAAGTCAGACAGAAGGCAGGGCAGGGTTATATTTTAGAGACCAACTTGTTCAGGGATAAGCTTTCATAAGTGACAGTCTAACTCTGTCAGATACTACAAAATGTTTCATACAGGAACAGGTTTTTTCATGTTTCATAGCATCTGAAGAAGTAAGCTGTTATTTATGAATGCTTATGCCTCTCTGAACAAGATGGGTACCACCCTGCCCAGCTGTATAACAGCTGAAGGCTGAAGAGTGATTTCTGTTTGAAGAATGATTCGAAGTACTTTAAAATCCACATGCTCAGATTGTCTTCCCATTTCCTTCATCCTACAGATGTGCACAATACTGTTAAGGGTCCAGTTTGGGTCAATATTTGAACAAGTATTCCCAAAATAGACCCTCCCGCCAAATAAAGCATTTCATAGAAGTCAATGGGCTAACATTTTGCAAGCAGCTCAAGCTCCAATTTTGGTTCTATCATCTTCTATCTGATACAAGTTGTAACATTTTTAGTTAGTGCTTGATCCACTATTTCTCAGAGAAAGCAATATTTTAAAAAATTAGAGGAGGAGTTTGGCAAGTGCTCTTCTGGACAGTCAAAGGAACTGAAGACAGATGGAGAAGCCTCAGCAAGATTTGTAGTTTTCCTAGTATTGTGAGTTAACTTTCACATTAGTCTGCCCAGGAGTAATTTAATTTGAACAACACAGGGTGCATCTGCAGATGCAATTACCACGCTTGAATTTTCTGCGCAGAAAACTTAGGTGTATTAGGGCATGTGTCTAGGTGTGCACCCACATCGAAAGCAAACTGAGCCTGACAGGAACAACCTAAGCCCAGGGTTGCTCCTGCCATGTTCTGCCCCACTGCAGCAGCCAGGAGGAGCTCCAGGCTCCTCTGGGTGCCAGCCCTGGGCTGGCAGGGGACTCTGGGGAGAGTTCTGGGCTGGCAGGCAGCACGGGGATCAGGTCTGGGCTCCAAGGGGTGGGGGAAGGGAAGGAGCTGTCCCTGCTCTCTGGTCAGCTTCCTCCCAGCTGTGCAGAGATTGGAGCAGAGACAGGAGATGCCCCTGGAGCCAGGATGAGTGGCCCGCCCCCCTGAGGCTTGAGGCTTAGCCAGGCAGCAGCTGTGGCCCCCCCTGTCTGGGCTGACCCAGTCAGCATCTATACATGTGCTTTGGTGCATTAGTTTAAAACGTCATTTTCTACCATCTGTTTCTGTATTTGTGGGTACTAGCAAATGACACTTTCAGTTAATCTACTGCGCAGTAATTGCTGTGCACATGTAGCTGGCAATGCTTTACTGTACATTAGATTAGTCTAATGCGCAGTAAAACATCTCATGTAGATGTGCCCACAGTATATAGAGTGTAGCATTTCAAACTCTGAGCAAGATAATTATATTTGAAAACACCACGACTAATTTTTGTTGTAATCCTTTTTAAAGAAAAAAAGAAGCACATGTTCTAACCATGCAGATTGTATTACCTGGTGTATTGGCATGCTCTGATGATGACTGGATACTCTTAGAATCCCTCTGTCCTGTGTCGGAGGCTGGATTCCTTAGAGCTGTCTTTTGTTCCTCACTTGGAACACGGCTATGGGAAGAAGTGGAGGGAACAGCAGGAAAGAGCTTCTTCAGTACTTTCGCTATGAAGACTGTGGAATAATAAAGACAGTTTAAACAGGTAAACTACTTAAGTCTCTATTTTTATACTTCCTTTTCACCCTCTGATTAATAAGGGGCACTTCTCTTTCATCCCACTAACACCGCAAGTCACCATTTTTCAGGGACAGCTAACATGGGCAATCAAGTTGAAATAGATGTACTGGGAAACAACTTGACTCAAGAGAGTAGGTATAACACTTGTCATCAGCAACAGGGTTTGAACCCAGAACAGAGAGAATGAAAAACCACATGCACACACACTCTGCTTGAGTGAAAGTTATTTGGCAGTAGAGGAAGCAGCTGTCGTGTCCTGCTTATATTATGACACAAGGCATTTTTACAAGCATCCTACACCAGATTTTTATGACTGCTTAAAATTCAGGTTTCTTATCTGGCACAGAGACATTTCCATTGAGCCACTGATTAAAATCAATAAACTACAAACATTTAATCATTTTAAAGTAACATGGACAGTGCCAACAGCATATGCCAACTTAATACTATAAAAGAGACAGTATTCTCACATGACTCTTCATTTCCTACCATCCCATACCTGCAAGCTGATATCATCATGGTTACTTTTGTACCACACATACCTTTTCCCAAAAAATTATCCATCCAAAATTGGGATGCATGGGTTGGATGTGGAAGCTGATTTACACTCTAGAACACATACATGGGGACACTAATGGCTGCAGGGGGCTGTGCTGTCCTGCCTTGCCTTCCCAGGCACATGGAGAAAGAGTAGAGTCTGCTGCTCAGGTCACTTGCTCTCTCCTTGCAAACTTCCAGTTAATATCTGCTGCTAATTCAGGAGTGGCTGTGACAAGGGTAAAGCTGCAGAGTTTGCAAGGAGGGTGAGCGATGCATGCACCCAGAAGCATTCAACTATAGTTGGCCCATGTTGTGGCAAGGAAGACTGAAAAATATTTTCTCCATTCTGCCTTTCCAAAACAAGGTGTGCAACTTATTTGGTAAGATTTGTTGTATGTGGGAAAATATGGTGGTTACTGACATGGTAGGATTACCAATTTTAAAACGTTACATACAAATATATGAACTAGAGCCAAGATTGTCATCTTCCTCATGTGATGCCTGGGTATTCTGTCCACTTTAAGATAAATTTTGTTTTTAACACAGGATGTTGTTATCTGTTTAAGAACCTCTCAGATTCTGCTGTTCTACATAGTCAAACATAGACATTACAAAGCAAAAGGGGAAGAGATTTGGGGAAAAAGATCTAATCTTTAGATTTGACAAGAAAGGACATGTATACTGTGTATGGTAGCCTGCTGTGGATTCTTACAAAAATAACATTGCTACAGAAAGGTCAGTCAAGTGTAACTAAACGTAAGGAAGTTTCCATTATAAAACAGTTTCCTAATACTACAACCTCCAAGCTTGACAGGTATGGCTGGAAACGGCTTTGAAATTTGTGAAAATACTTGCTCCTTTAATACCATTTATAAAACTTTTTAAAAAGCCTTTACACTGAATCACTCGTGACAACTATTTTCTTGAAGAAGCAGGTCTGCATATGGTGAAAGTGGAGGCCCTTAAGTCAATGAGTTATTTTAAAAGCAAAATTCTGAAAATGGTGAACATGGAAACATTTGGGTATATGTGACAGGTTGCGGTGCCTTGTTCAGGTGTAGGGATTTCCTCCATTCTATGATGTATTCATGACTAGAACAAGCCAAGTATTTAAAATTGTTTAACCTTCAATATTAAGGCTTTTCAGTGGGGGTTTTCATAAAATCATAAAGAAGTAGGGCTGGAAGGGACTTCAGAGGTTATCTAGTCCAACTCCATGCCTGCACTGAGGCAACATCATCCCTATCCAAACAAATCCTATACAATCCATAATCTGATCTCCACATAACACCATCATCAAACTTGGCACAACAAAAGTTAAACATGCACACATCAAGAGATGGAAGTAAGCCTTAGAATTGCTACTTCATGCTGGGTGCTTTTAAAGAGAAATTTAGAAACACATAAACCTCAAAAAGGATCCAAGCCAAATACAATAAAAAGATGCTGATGGATAATTCATCTAGGTAGAAGGAAGTACAGATCACTGTATACTACATAAATATATCCAGAATTTCTTCATGGCAGGAAAGCAAAAGACAAGGTTCTGCCAACAAATACAGTATTTCTCACCACTCTCAAGTTCACCAACTTCTTGTGTTTACAAGTACTAATGATATTAGCTGTAAGCAGAGTGCTGACAAAGAATGGGAAAGGAACTGATCAGCAAGAAAAGCCATGTCGTGAAGGTCATAAAATAGAAGAATAAATTAAGCATAGCTCAGGCACTAAAACAAATCCTTTGCCTCAGTTTGCAGTAAGGATGATGATGGTGGGCATACAGCACAAGACAATACCAAATAGTACATGGAAATTTAAAACAAAAGAATTAAAAGACAAGGAGGTAAATTAAAAGTGAGATAAAATATGCCCCGGCAAATCACTGCAAACTGGCCTGATACCTTTGATGGCATAAAGCTGTTCAGACAAGAGAAGCAGGGGAGGAGGAGAGACAGGGGGAGGGCATATATCTGACTCTGGGCATCAGAAAAGCATTTGTTAAGGTGGCACATGGGAAATTGGCTAAGATAGACTCAATGGAGACAACAGATCCTCTGTCAGAGTAACCTACTAGGATAGAAGGGAACAAACTGACTGTAGATTCACTTTTGCCCAAATGTGCAGGAGGAAAACAACTCAACATGTCTTTGAACAACCTGATTTCTGCTGGTCTGTTTATATAGGACATAGATACAAGGCTATCTCCTAGAGTGAATAATTGCAAAGATCTAGGCATAGAAATAGAAAAATAAGACCATATTTGTCGCCTTGAGTACCTTCCACTTTGCTTTCTTGTTTGGATCAGAACCTGAGAAAATCCCTTGACCTCTTGTGAGTACTCCAGCCTTCCAGGCTTGTGTCTGTAATAATACCTGTCTTGATAGCCTCACCTATTGGGAAGATTGCCTTGAACCTGTTTAGACACTTCCATCATCTAGATGACCCCAAACCCTCCAAAGAAGTGGGATCCCTTTCCTGTGGGAGATGAAAGAGCTCTGTCACTCCAATAAGAACCTGCATCTTGTCTTTTTTGCAATTAGCAATTAGCACTTTGTAAATGATAGTGTTTTCCAATCTTTGGATAGGCAGTGCATGGTGATTAAATTAAGTGACTTCTGTAAACTTGTAGCTCTACCACATCCTTATCAAATGGACAAATGGACAAGCCTTGGATAAGGAAGTTCAAGACAACTGTCTTCCTGTCCAAGACCTACCATTGACTCTATAAGCATGTAGTTTGTTCAGATGGTGCTATTGCTCAACTAACTACCTTTATGGATTGGTTGTCCTTCCCAGTCAGAGCCTAGAGAAAATGTCGGAAAAATGCTTTGATATATTGATACAGAAATACAATGCAGTCTGCTTGTTTATGGCAGTAAGCATGGATTTTTAATGGTCTGCATCTTGAATACTGATTCCTGCATTAGCTGCCCAACAGTATCTATTTACATGTATGTTCTTAATCAGCAGTGAAAGCAAGGCAACATGGACCTGTCAAGAGCAAACCAGGCCCCACCTTCTCCCCACCCCTCCATCCAGCTGGCCTGTGCAGCCTGCAGAGAGGTGCCACTGCCTTCACCCCGCCCCTCTGCCCCTGCTCCTGGGAGGTGGTAGCACAGGGTGGTGGGTGGCAGTACTCTGTCCCCACCTGCCCGCATGTATGCCCTAGGACTGTCTCAAGTACCACCTCGGTCTAGAAGAAACTGCTATAAAGTGGGTGCATAACTGGCTGGATACTTGAGTTATAAGAGGAGCCATCAATAGTTCAATGTCAAAGTGGGAAAAGGTATCAAGTGGAGTTGCCAAACTAAGTCTATCCTAGGTTTAGTACTGTTCAGTACATTCATTAGTGATTTGGGAGGACATAATGGATTATACATTTAATAAACTTTAGGATGGCATCAAGGGGGTGGGGTAACAGATGCTAAACAACATGGTTAGAATTCAAAATGACCTTTATAAAATTAGAAAATGGTACAAAATAAATAGGGGGAACAAGTGCAAAGTAGTACACTCTAAAAGAAACATCAAGTACACAAAAAATAACTAACTGGTTAGGCTGCAGTATCATACAAAAGGACCTAGAAATTACACTGGATTGCAATTTGAATGAGTCAGTAAGAGTACAATATGGTCCAAAAAGAGACTGGAATATATTAACAGAAGGCATAAATACAAGTCTGGGGAAGTGATTTTTCAGCTCTATTCAGAATTGGTGAGGTGATACCTAGAGTACTGAGTCCAATTTTGGGCACCATACTTCAAGAAATTAGATTAGAATTAAATATCAGAAAGAGTCCAGAAGAGAGCAAGAAATTATACGTAAACTAGAAAATGCCAGGATTAAAGGTTGTAAGAATTAGGATTATTTAATCTAGAAAAGAGAAATCTGTCTAATAAGTCTTCAAATACAAAAATGGTGGGTATAAAGAGGGATGGCAATAAATTGTTCTGTGTCTACCCAGGACAATAATTAATGGGCTCAAATTGTAACACGGGAGATTTAGTTTGGATATTAGGAAAGCTTTTTATCTATGAGAGTGATTAAGCATTGGAACACATTACCTAGAACATGGCCAACCTGTGGCACTGGCACACACCAGACTCGGGAGGAGACAAGCAGCACAGTGGCAGATAGGGGAGGAAGAAGAAGGCAGAGCAGCAGATGGGACAGGGAGCACAGGGAAGGAAGCAGAAAACAGAACAGCAGGTTAGGCAGGGGAAGGAGAACAGAGTAGCACTCAGGGAGGGTGCAGGGCTAATTTGCAGTACACCTGCCAGGAAGGTTAGGCCCCACTGACCAGAGCAGGGGTGTCAAGTCGCCTGTGGGCTACACCCAGCCCACAAAGCCCTATCATCTGACCTGAGAAGCCCTATCATCCAGACTGCAGTGCTGCTGCAGGTCTCAAACTGGACCCACACGCCACATGTAGAACACACCAGAATGGGCCATATCCAGCATCTGCATGCACTGTGAGGGGTTGTATCTGACACATGGCATATGGTGCTCATGCTGGATTGGCCCCATATGCCTGTTTTAGTGGATAGGGCTGGTCTGTGGCCCCAGTCTAGCTCCACACTATTCATCCAGCCTATAAGGTTGGATGAATATGACCTCTGACCTACAGGAGTTGTGGAATCCACTTTATTGGATGTTTAAGTGCAGGTTTGACAAATATTTGCCTGGGATGATCCTGTCACGAACAAGGATGGGAATTAAATGCCCATGTGTCATCTCTTCTTTAATACAGTTTTGACACAGGATAAGAGTCTACATAAGGACAACTACCATGGAGCAGCTAAATGTACTACAATGTAAAAATGTAGTTTATGTTTTTACTCTAGTCCCTCAACTGGAGACAACAAAGGAGAAGAAAGATCAGTCTGAGGCAGACTGAACCCATGCGATGCAGCCACATAAAAGACTAATGTGATTCAAGGTTATATGCATTTATTTTTGGTAAGAAGACAAGAAGACAGTACCATAAGACCTCATCTAAATATTCTGCACATTCACCTATGTGCAAGAAAGATGAGTTCATACAAGAACAGGTGCAAAGAAGGGCTACTAAGATCATCAGGGAAATGGAGAGCCTATCATGAAAGAAAGAGGTTTTAAGAACTTGGCTTGCTTAGTCTAAGAGAATGAATGCTGAGAGAAGAGTATACACCAGGGAGAAGAGATGCTATTTAAACTCAAGGACAAAGCTGGCACATGGACAAATGAGTATGAACTGGTCTTGAATACATTCAGGTTGGAAATTAGACAGTTTCTAACTAATCAGAAGAGTGGAGAGAAGTTCTGGAACAGTACAGAATTTCAATAGGATTAGCGGGGCAGAAATCCTAACTCAGTAAAGAAGGATGTTGATACATAATTATTTTCATAAACATGACCTGGTTGCCCATAGCAAGTAACAGGTATTGACCCAAAGTTCACTTCCAAACCCACATACCTTCCAGGGGGGGTTGTTTCTTGCTTCATACACAAAACAAATGAAAGACCAGGAGAAGACTACTCTATTAACAACACAGAATTACTACAGTAAATAAGGCTTAACCAGGTCACTTTGTAGTTTTACAGCAAATCCTTGCTATCTGTTTTATATAATGATAATACCACTCAATGTTATTTGAATTTATAAGGTTCTGAAGTACTTTAGTCTACAGACAGAAGCAAGTCAAAACAAACAAATCATGAACGTAATTCAGACAAAGTCTGATGAGTCTATTAATTCCATTTTGTGAAATGGATTCAATAAATAAAATTAGAGTGCAGTTCACAAGTGAAAACAGAGGTAACATCTCTTTTTTTCCCCTAAACACTTTAATAAACTTGGCTTATCTCCAAAATGAGGAAAATAGAAAATTCCTAACGTAGTGCCATATATTTCTACCATTGCTTATCTATGATCCCATTGCTTTCAGTGAGACTCCTCTCTTATTTTGCATAAGAATGAAACCAGATATCATTAGAATCAAATTCTACTAACTTCACTCACAGGATTAGCTCTTTTGATACAAGCTGTGCTTCTTAAATAAAATGCATAGTTTGGCCTTTATTGGTGAATGGCAGTACACAGTTGAAAAAGGCATCACTGAATAGTATGTACACACACAATTTTCATTTAGGAGAGGACTCCTAAGTATTCAAATTTAAATATTGTTTGCTGAGTCTTTTAAAAGCCTTAATTATTTTACTGTGAAGCATAATGACAGTTCCTAGAGGCATAAGAATGATGATAAATGTGGCATGTCTAGTAAGAAACAGAAGGAAACATACTTTTGTTAAAAGTTAAGATACTTTATAACATATTCCTAATTTATATACATTAGCTAAAAGAAAAACTGTACTGGAACCAAAACTCATGGCTCATTTCAGTCATAATGACTATGTTGGGTATACATCTTCCACTCTCTTCCCTTCTAGTCAAAACAGTTCTAAAGTAGTTGCACACGATTATAGACTAGACATTACCCCCCTCACTCCCCAGCATGACTACATTAGGGAGGGCTGGAAGGGTGCTCAGGAGGTCTAGTCCAACGCCCTGCTCAAGGCAGGATCATCCCCATCTAAATCATCCTAGAAAGCAGGGTAGATTTATACCTTAGACCAGTGCTTCTCAAACTTTTCCTCTGCATAACCCCATTTATGGCCCCATTTCCTCAGCATGGTCCCTCACTCCTAACTCACAGCCCCCCACCCCCACAACCCTATCCTCTAATGTTGCAACCCCATTTGGGGTCACAACCCACAGTTTGGGAACCACTGCCTTAAACTAATCAAAGTGACTAGGGACAGATATTATAAAAGCCAGCACCTGAATTGATCCAATCTTTGCAGGTTATTCTAACCTGCAAAGCTAGAACTAATTTGGAGGTGGACAGAAATTCCCTTTTCATTCCAGAAATGCAGGCACATGCCTGCAAGGGCTCAGGCTAGAAGGAGGGGGATTCCAGAACAGCCCTCTCTACCTTTCCACAGTGCTGAGCTGATGGGGGGGTGGGTGCTGCGGCCAAGCCCTGGCAGGATGCTCCAAATTAGGGAGGGGTATAAACCCCAATGCTGCCTGCAGTCCTAGGCTTTTTCCCCTGGCTGCTCCAAGGGCAGGGGTGTTGCTAGACCCTGCATCTGTTGATACTCAGCTTTTCAATCTCCATCTCCCTGCTTCTAAAGACTGTCTGCAAACTAGGTCATTTCTAACACCTTTCTCTGTCCCCTCTTGAACACTGACAGATTGCAGCCCAGCAGGTTGCTTGTCAGAACAAAGTTTATTGGCCCACCAAGCCCTACAAAAGAAAACTCATTGTTTCAATCCTTTTTATCTGCAGGGTGCATTTGCATCTGCAAGCCACTAGCTGTCTGCCCTTTGTTCCAGTGAAATTGGAAACCCACACAGACATCTCTCAACATTAGCTAGCATGGAGGGAGCATGGCCAGATGCCAGGTCCCTGTACTGGGGTCCCTACCATGGGAGAGGGGTGCAAGGGAGGATCCCTGCTTGCGCAGCCAGCGGGGGGTGGGGATGGAACACGGGGAAGCCTGTGGCAGCTGCTGTAGTTCCTCAGCCAGCCAGAGCAGTGATAGTGCTCTGGCTCAGAAGGAGAGAGGTGGGGCCAACTCTGCTGTGCTTCAGCAGGCAGCCCCTCAAACATCTGGGATGCTGGGGGACTCTGGTTTAAGATAAACCAGGAAGGGGTCTGGGACAGACATTATATAAACTGGGTTGGCCCAAATCGGTTTCAGCCATTTTCAAGCTGATTTATGTGTACTGAACATCTGTTCTGTTACAGGTTTAAACCAATTTCTGATCACTTAAACTGGTTTATGTGTAATGTCTGTCCCTAGCCAGTGTATGTATAACACGTAGTACAAGCTTTTATGAGCCAAAGCTCACTTCACTAGATGCGTTGTGTAGACTGACTGGAATCCATTTCCTTTGGCTGAGCCTGATATCATCCATAAACAGAGAGATGTAGTTAGCCATGCTAGTCAAAAGTCAAGTAGAAGGCAGAGCAGATTTTTACCTTATTGACTAACCGTAGTATGTATATGTGAGATTAAGTTCTCACATATGAAAGACTGTGCTCTATCAATTTATTTACATTGGTTAGTTTAAAAGTGCAAAGCTACCCTGCCTTCTGCTTGACTTTAGACTAACACAGCTACCTACATTGCTTATACAGTCCTAGACAAGTGTATGTCCATCTTTCTTAAAAGCCACAGGAACAAACCCTCACATGATATAAATACCTAGCATGATGGCTGAAACATCAAAAACACCCTTTATCTTACCCTTGGGGTGGGAAAGGAAGCTAAACCAAAAAAACCCACAAAAAACCAACCCTATTCAAATTCAGTGCTAAAGAAAGGCACTAAAAGACAGCAGCAAAATCAAAAAGATGACTTTCCATGATCTCTAGAAAAACCCTTTCCAGACAAGGATTCAAACATTATTAGGATGCCTTCATAGTCACCGCTTTGTGATATACAGTGACTTGCATTGCTGCCAATTTGGTACCTTCAATGAGCACTGCATTCACAAAAAATAAGGGGGGAAAAGATGCTTGCTACAGCCCTCGAAAAGATTTAATTATGAACAGAGAAGTTCCTCCTCCAACCGTATACACACTGGACATAATTTTTTTGCCCCATTATTTGCCAAGTCTCAAAATAAAAGCCTCTTGGGGAATTTAAAATCATCTGAAATTACCAAGGATACAAGTTACACAGTTTAGCTTTTTTTTGGCTTGATGAAAAATAATTTTAAATGTATTCAACTCCAGAATTAGGAAAAGCATTGGATAAAGAATGGAATTTTACTGGGACGATAAATTCAGAACAAGCATACACTATGTCAATTATTCAAACTATACATGTGAAACAGTGATAAATAGAAAATGCATCAATTGAAGTAGGGAATATTACTTGTATAAGGCTATGGCAGAGTGCCAAGATATTTATTGTCTTCATTAAAAATCTAGATGTAAAAGCAACACATTAAACTTCCAGAGGATACGAAATTAGAGTGGGTTTCAAATATCAGCAAATAGAAAAATACAATAGACTGAAAAAAGTAGCCCCTCCAACCCCAACAAAATCCAAACGTTGAAAAATCAGATTTATCTGCAGATTTATGTAAACAGTGAAAGGTCTAAAAGTTTAAGTCAGGAAGCCTGGCTTCTATTCCCCATTTTGCTGCTGAAGTGTCACCACACTCTGGTTCTCCCCCTTCCCTCTGTCCAGAATCTGTTTTTCAAAATTAATGAATACCCACAGCAGCTATTCACATCAAGGGAAGTTACATGGGGCATCTATATTCTCAAATCCCCACCTAATCCTAGATATACCAAAATTGCTACACAGCATCTGATGAAGTGAGCCCATGAAAGCTTGTGTGCCCTCTCTTTCCTCCTCTCTCTCTCTCAACTAACCAAAGTAAATATTGTTGGGTCTGTCTTTATGCGAATTCATTTTGTGCAAATTTGCTTATATGCGATGACCTTATTTATACCAGAAATTCACTTTGTGCGAGAAAATTCTGATCTTATGCGAAGTCGGCTGGCAACGAGCTCCCTGCAGGCTGGCAGAGTTCCAGCCTGCAGAGAGCTGGGAGGAAGTGGAAGGAAGGCAGTGAGGCAGGGGGTGCCATGCGCATGTACAGTACATGCACATGGCCCCAAATAGCCTTGGGAGCAGCTCTGGCAGGTAAGGTGGGGGGGGAAGAGGGACACTGAGGCCCCTGTGGGGAGGAAGCTGGGCAGGGCTGGGGCTGCTGTCCAGCCAGGCGTGCTTGGGACCTGGGGCCACAGTGTGTAGCTGCAGGGCTCCAGCAGGGAGCAGAACAAAGTCTCTGGTGGCTTGTCAGGGGAGGGGGAGGGCTGGCTGACCATTGCTGCTTACAATTCCAAGGGGAAGGGGAAGACATGGGCACAGTGGGTCCTGGCCCTGATTCTGGGCCTGTCTCAACTCTGTTCCAGCGCCCTGCACCCCACTGTCTTGGCCATATGCCTCCTGTGGTGCAGGGCTGCACCCCTCAAAGAACAGCAGGCACATGAGGCGCATCCCGAGGGCAGCACGGGACAAGCAGCTGCCATTTCCTGCCACCCTGCTTCCCTTCTCTGGGTGCCTCTGGCTCAACAGGGGGAGAAGGTGCTGCATGGTTGCTGCTTGCAGCGCAAGGTGAGCACTTTCTCTGCGTGGTCCCACTGTTCCCTGCTTCCCTGCCCCAGGTACCTCCACAGTCTAGAGGGCATGACCCAATGCATCAGGGAGCTTGTAGTCTTTCCACACAGACCCACTGTTCCCAGCCACGCTGGGATGCACCCACCAGACTGGAGAGGCACCTGGGGAAGGGAAGCAGGGCGGAACCAGGAGCAGCAAGCAGCCAGTGTTCCCTGCCACCCTTTCCCCCAGGTGCCTCTTCAGCCCACCTTGCGCTGCCCTGGCAATGCACCCCCTGCATGTACCACTGCTTGCAGCGTGGAGCTCGCAGCCTCTCTGCGCAGCAGTTATTATATTGTGCGATTACTGTTTGAATTTGTCATGGTTTGGGGGGCAGGAGAATGAGGCTGGTACGTATCCCTATTAATTACCTGTAATAATGGATTCGCTTTATGCAAATTCGCTTTATGTGAGATTTTTTTGGAATACAACCCTCGCATAAAGAGAGACCTGAATATAAGGTGTGGCAGGAAGCCACCTTTGTTTCTCCCCAAAATCTCTGCTCTGTGACAATTTGATTAGGATAGGCCCAGCAGAGGAGACACACCTTTACCCTATCTCTTTAGGTAACCGGAGATGGATACATTCCTGAGGAAGGGGGAAACCTGCTCCCTCTGCCTACGTGACTGGTATCACCTACCTGGGTGAGGGGCTTCTACCTGGTGGGCTAGAGCCTGCCTGGTAACTAGTGATGTATATCAAATTGGTTGGCCAACAGCCAACAGGTGCTGGCCTCCATTGGACCAGGTGAATGAGGTCACAAGGGCTTTATAAGCTGAGACTGCCCAGGAGGAGGGGGCAGCAGCCATGTGGGGGATCAGATTTAGAGAAGACCTTTACCATCCGAAACTGGCTCTCTCCCCCATAACTCATGAGCTAGGAATGGCCTGCCTCCAGAGGGAATCTCCAACAGCCTCTGGATGATGCTTGTGAGTAAGGTACTCGAGATCTGATTAGATAGATAGCTGGCAGTAACTCAGATGAGTGATCAAAACGCTACCTCAGCCAGACTGTTTTGCTCCATAGGATTTCTATGATATTGCTCTATCTTGTATCCTATTTTCACCCTACTCCCTGTAATCAATAAAGTTCTGCTTTGTGACCCGTGTAGGAGACTTATTGAGGGGTGGGTTTAAATTATGCTTAAGAGGTCCCTTAGGTCTGAAGACTGAGAGAGACTTTCCTTTTTGGCCCCCAACTTGGGGAAGTGCCCCAAGTGTTTGTACTGGGTCGAGTACCCGTTGGACTATTAGGCCTGTGTTTCCCCAAGGACACAGAGCTTAAGAGGGTCCCCCCTCAGGGTGGTGGCAGCTTATGTTACCCCCGAACTCTGCGGTGGGGCTCGAAAGGGGGTCTGGCAGGGCTTAGGCACCCCTGGAGAGACACGTGGAATCTGGAAAGTAGACGGGCGTGGTGAGGTGAGAGGCTCAACACAGGAGCTTCCCCCTACTGGTTAGCCACGTAAGGTACAAATCTATCCTGCCTTCTCTAGGTTTACTTTTCTGCCATCTTAAGTTCTGATAAGAATTACGAAGTAAGCTCTTCACCTCACTTGCCTGCAAGGTATGATCTTTTAGGCTAGGGACAGAAATTACATATAAAAACTGGTATAAGTGATTGGAAATCAGTTCAAATCTGTAACACAACTGAAGTTCAATGCACATGAATCGGTTTTGGCCATTTTGAAAGTTGTTTAAGATAGACCTGGATGGACATACTATCAGAGTTAACTGATTTAGGTTAAATTAGTTTATTGAACTTCTGTCCCAGATTCTCTCCAGATTCAAGTTAACTTACAGTCCCCCAGCATCCCAGAATACTTTGCTCCTCCTCCACAACCCCTCCATCCCTTGTAGGGTAGGCAGGATACCCTTGGCCCAAGCTGTCTGCTCCTGCCAAGCAGGGAGGTGTGCTTTAGTACCTCCCGGTTTCTGACCTGGGCTACTGCAGGCATGTGGCTGCATTTCCCAAATCAAAAATGAATGTCTCTTCAGTTCAATCTATGCAGTTTAGACTAACCTGTGAAGATTGAATCAATTCAGCCTTGGGCTTTTTTGACAGTCTATACTTAGCCTTAAATGCACTCAGAGTATATCCAGCCACATACAAAAGAAATCCAGAAAAAGTGAAGTGTTTGGACCACGTGGGACGTGAAACACCAGGTTCAATTTCCACCAGTGCTCCATCTGAGCTCATGTCTCCACGTTACTGTCCCAGCCACCAGGCTATAGGGCATAGTATGGGACATTAAGGGCTAAATCCTTTTACTTTATATGTCTAAATGTGACATATGCAGCTTTATTCCTGAAGTTTTTGATACTGTGGCATAGTTTGCAATTCTATTTCACCCCAAGGCAAAATATGTATCATGCTGAAAGTAAACTGTACAGAGAGAAGGCAGCCTTCCACAACTTACTGGTTAGCGTACTTGCCCAGAGAGTATGAGGTCCGTATTCTAGGCCTCCCTCACACAGAGGGGGATTACACCTACATCTCCTGTTTCCCCACAGTGTTCTAACTAGTAGGCCTCAGGCTAGGCATCATCCTGACACTTCCCTAGCCCTCTTCTTGACACTGACCACTGAACCATGTGTTTAATATTTATTGAATAAAGTGGATGAACAGTTCTGGGGAAGTTTCTCTTGTACTGGGAACAGGAATCCAGCTAGAACATAGGGCCCTTTGCCATGCAGAATAGCATTCAACTCGCTAAATGATACACCCTCCGCTTTCTGCCTCCTAGGCTCACATATCTCCCTCTCTTGACTATTCATAGGATCAGTTTTAAGGGGAAGGCCGAGTGGGCGTCTAGATCAGTGGTTGGCAAATTTCAGAAATGGAGGGACTGTCCAAAGTGGGCCGGTGTTAGGAGCTGGCCACTGCTGCTACAGCTATTTCTCCTTGCTGGCTCAGCTGTAGCACAGGCAGAACTGCTTGCCACCAAAATGCTGCTGTAATACTATCAAAGGCCCACCCCCAGGGCTCCACAGGCAGGATCCAGTAGCTCTGTGGGCTGTAGATTGCTGACCCCTGGTCTGTATAATGTCTGCCTGTGCCTGGAAGCAGAATATGAAGGTTGAAACTCTCTCCAAATGGAGGGGGAGCTAGGACATAGGCCTCTTGCTCCCTCAGTCAATGACCTAACCACTAGGCTTTAGGGTTAAAATATGAAGGTCCCCCTCCTCACACCCAGTATTTGGGTTTTCCCTGGTTATTTAGGATTTACCTTCCCTATACATGTTCCTAAATGATAACGCTTTGCTGCATTTATGCCTGGACAGAACACGACCCTATTCTAGTTTCATAGTTGGTAGGATCGGAAGGGACCTAAGCAGATCATCAAGTTTGACCCCCTGCCATGGGCAGGAAAGAATACTGGGGTCAAACAACCCCGGCAAGGTATCTATCTAGCCTCCTTTTGAAGACCCCCAGGAGAGAAACGAGCACCACTTCCCTTGGAAGTTGGTTTCAGCTCCTAGTTTCCCTGACTGTGAAGTAGCGCCTCCTGATGTCTAGCTTGAATCTACTCTCAGTCAACTTATGGCCGTTATTCCTTGTTACTGTCAGTAGTGCTCAGGGGAACAGGGACTCTTCCATTGCCTGCTGGTCACCCTTGGCAAGTTTATAGACGGCCACTAGATCCCCTCTCAGCCTTCTCTTGTGGAGGCTGAACAGGTTCAGGTCCCATAGCCTCTCCTCGTAGGGCCTGCCCTACTGCCCCCTGATCAAGCGAGTGGCCCTCCTCTGGACCCTCTTGATGCACTCCAACTATGGCCTGACCAATATCGCATAGAGGGGGAGATTCACCTCCTTAGACCTGCTCGTGATGCATCTGTGGATGCACGACAAGGTGTGGTTAGCCTTCCTGACCTCGTCCCCACATTGTTGGTCCATGTTCATCTTGGAATCAATAGTAACTCCATGATCCTTTTCTGCCTCTGCACTGACAAGAAGGGAGTTCCCCAGCCTGTAGGTATGGTGCTGGTTCTTCTTCCCCAGGTGCATCACCTTGTACTTGTCAGTATTGAATCCCACCCTATTCTCATCCACCCACCCCTGTAACCTGTCCAGATCTCGTTGTAGCCTGTCCCTCTTTTCTAGCATGCCCACTTCTTCCCACATCTTAGTGTCATCCGTGAATTTGAACAAGGTACTTTTCACCCCCTCGTCCAAGCCACCGACAAACATGTTGAACAGTGCGGGCACGAGGACTGAGCCCTGGGGGACCCCACTGCCCACACTGAGCATGTCTAGTAGGTAGGTGTACATTTCTGTGCCACAGCTGAATTTCAAACAGTGCCTAAGAGTCAGAAATTGCAGTTATGTGGCTGTAGAACTGTTACATGGCAATTATGTAACTCCAATTTAGTTGTAAATGGTGAAACAGGATTTAGCCCCAAGTCTCTCCCACTATAAACATTCCATTTTTTATACATTAGATATGTAAGAGGAAGGATTAGAATCCAGGGGAGTGCTCTAACCACTAGGCTATTAAGTAAAAAGGGGGCACCATCAGAAAAAAAAGACCCCTAAGACAGGTCAGTCCTAACTTCAAAAGAAGGGTTGACTTCACCCACAGCACTCTTTTCAGCATTTCCTGTTAGTTATTTTCAGCAGTTTGCTGCTCAGTATATTTTTTTTTTTTTTTTTTTTTTTTTTTTTT
>NW_017729027.1:46544677-46553092 GCF_001723915.1 Gavialis gangeticus | reverse complement strand
TTTTTTTTTTTTTTTTTTTTTTTTTTTTTTTTTAGGTGTGTAGCTCTACACATGCTTTGTGTACTATGGAGTGCATAACTGCTTTGGGACCAAGAAACCCATTAGGCAGTGAGGCACCTGGAAATTAGGGACTTTGGAAATGAGTGATGCAGCATCCATGGGTGAGCTGTAGAGTACACATTACGTTTGGGAAGATGGTTTGTGGAGTGATTTAGCTCTTCTAAAAAATAAAGTAACACAACAGAAAGACAAAAGTTTAATTTCACTGTAAAAAATTAAGTAGAGAGAGATGCAAATAGCAGGCATAGATTTCAAAAGGAAGAAATCTGTAAACAACAAATTAGTTTATTTTGTACATGGATACTGTAAACGAAGAATGCATAATTTATTTTACCATTAAAATTGTTCTAAAAACTCTCTCCCCTTTTTATATCTCCCACACACATGTACATAATGCCAACCAGAATGTCTAAATTACTAGCATATTACTTTCATCATGATAGAAAGACAAATTCTAGATGTATGTTTGAATATACCAGCACTCTGTCTGCACCACTTGACAACTCATTTATCGAATTTGCTGAATTCAACATTTTTGGTTTAAATAGAAGAGGGCTTGTGTTAAAGCTTTTTGTAAAGCAAGAGGTGTCAACACTTCAGCTTGCTTCCATACTGCATCTAGATTGTCTTGCTTTCAAGACTTATTGCAATGCTGACTTATTTACCTAGGTGTTGCATTGCACAGATTTCTGGAGAGCACACTTTTTCAGTAGATGAGAAAAGTTTGAAGGTATTCTGACATCTCGTGTTTAGATACTTTATAATCAGAGCCTTGGATAGATGCTTTTATATTATTTGAATGATCATTCAATGAAAGCTATATCCTGCAAGGAGTTAATGACAAATGCAAGGTACTAAGTATATGCATATTGTTTAGCACTACATGGCAAGCACTCAGCACCTCAGATGTTCCAAATGCTGAGTGCCTGGTAATGCACATGAGCACATAGTGCCTGTGTCTGGGAGATGGTATCTTAGTCTGATCATGCCAATGAAGCAGCTTGTGCTTTTCAGCTGATAGTTTAAATATAGTAGAACTTCAGGATTCAGAGACAAATTCTAGCTTTAAGTGTTCCTGGATTCTTTGTCTCCTTAGAGACCAAGTGAAAGAAACTGAACTCCTCTTGGGTTTCAAGTTGAAAAGCTGAAACATTATGAAAATGACAAGTGCTAAAAATGTTGGATGCATCCATTGGGTAATGAAGATGACACGTTTTCCCTTTCCTAGAACTCATCGATGTGGGGCACTTGCAATTTTTAGAACAGAGAGCAAGTTGTGACAGATACCTAGACAGGTTGTCAAGAATTAGTCATTGCAGAATTAAAAGGTAGAAACAAATTGACAGAAAGGGGTGTACAATACATCATAAAAATGAAACCAACAAATGTTTAGTAAAGGAAAACCAAGATCTAATTCCATTAAAGAGAATGCAAAAACAGTACCTATCAAAGCTACTGAGATTAATGAAGAGACGGAGGCCCCAAATTAATGGGAAAATTAAAAGAGAAGACATGTACAAATATAAAGACTTTATCCACACAGACTTCCTATCCTATACCAAAATGCTGCACAAAAGAGGTTAAAAATCTAAGACAATAGTAAAGACTATATGGCAACACTGGGATAAAAGCCCGCTTACAAAAGTTTCTCTCAATGCTAGCAAAATCATCTAAAACTTACTGGAGACTCTAGTTTGCTTATCTCTAGTTGTATTGATTACACACAAAAACCAAGGCTTGATCAACATCAGGATAGCACTTTTCTCAGCTAAGTGTAGGAAGAAAGAGCTTGCTCTGAAGTGCTCTGCATGGAGTACCTGTCACATGCTCTTGGCTATCTGCCACATGTACTTCTTTAAGGACCCCCACTGTGCTTCTCAACTGCTTGCTTGATACCTTACTACATGCAACCTGGACAGCCAGAACAAAGTAACAGTACACAGTAGAGTTGGTTTGAAAAAAGAAAAGATCACTAGAAGCTTGAGATTTACCCTCCGCCTCCTCTCTCTCCAACACAGAGGAGTTTTTTCAGCTAGCAGCAACTAGCGTATCCTCTGAAGCCTTTTTTGTAAAAGATGGTGTAGTACCTGCCCCTGAAGTAAAACAGAAGAGAGAAAATGGGGCAAACAAAACAGAGTTGACACTGATTTACTCATCCACACAGAAACTTGAGATGAAGAAGGTCCTTCCCATCGCTTTGTCCATCTCCCTGCCAGTGCAGGATTATGTTCCAATTCATTCATTTTTTTAGCTTTTGCCCTTCATTTTGGATATTTCTAGTCATAGAAGCATCAATCTTCCTTGGAAAAAGCTATTGAGTAGTATACTAAATATAACTGTAAGGAAATGGTTTTTTTTCACATACCTAAGAATCTCAATTTTTGGAATTTAATGCTATTATTCCTAATTATCACCTTTATGCTAAATGCAGATTTCTACATATTTAACTTTTAATTTTTCTTTCTAAAAATCTCTCCACCCTACTAAAAATGTTTATTCTCTTTCTTGAAGTTATATAGAATCTGATGAATTGGAAAACTGTTTGCTATCCTGGATCCTTCATCATTCACAAACCTTGGAATAGTGCATAATTATTGACCCCATCTGAAACTATGATTAAATCATTCCTATTCCAGAGTATTCTCTGCAGGCTCCCATGGCAACTAGGTTGAAACGAGTTAGTGCTACACAGATAGGTGTGCTTGGGCTGCTCCTATGTACAAGAGAGATTGCCATTTTCCCTATGTATCTGAAGTAGAAGTCTGGATGTGGCAAGAAACATGTTGCTTCTTTTTCCCCTCTGATGGGGAAGGTATTTTTCTCTCAGGTACTTAAGGCCAATCTTATATGCACCTAAACAGGTCTTGGTTGGATTGTAGGCACCTAAGCCACAAAAAGCAATCCAGATCTGTATTGTTCCAGAACCTACACAATTTTCTGGGCACCTAGGTTCAATAGGCATTTCCATTTTGGCTTAAAGATATTCATGAAGTGCCTTTTTTGCCTAAAATCCATTGTAATCTAGACTACTGCTGGTAAGAAGACTTTACATGTCTATACCCTTGGTTCTTTACCCAACCACAGAATCTGGAGCAGGTCATGAAGGAATCTACTTCTAAGCACCTGAAGGAGAACAAGGAAATCAGAAACAACCAACATATCTTCATCAAGAGTAAGTCATGCATCACAAACCTGACTTCCTTGTAAGACAAGGGGATGGGCTATGAGCATGTGGGAGTAGGGGTGGGGAGGGGGGAAGAGAAGTGGATGTGATAGTAAGATAGTAAGATAAAGTATAGTATCTTGATTTTAGCAAGGCTTTGGATTTCTTTAAAGTACTAAAGAGAATGTAATGGGAGACAGTATTAGTTTAGCTGAAAGTAGTGTAAAATGGATATGTAACTAGTTGGACCATGGTCAACAACTAGATGTTGAGCCATTGAAGACTAATTGGATGGAGGTATCAAGTTGAGTTTCCCCTGGGACAGAGCCGGTATCGTTTGACCTCTTTCTGTCTCTCTCCTCCCACCCTCCCCACACAAGGTGGGCCATGGACTTTTTGTTTTTACTATTTATATATTAAAGGTTTAAAAGTCAAAAAAGAAAAGTCCCCCTCCCTCCTCATCTCACAGGCCTTGAGGGACTATAACTGTTTTAACTAAAGCTTTAAATCTCCTATCTTGCAAAATCTGCTTCCACCTTATTGCATATTCCCCTATCCTTTCCAGATTGTTTAATGGCTTCATCGATAATTTGGAAGATGGGATTGAGGGCACGCTTAGCAAGCTGGAGGCAACATCAAGTTGGGTGGAGTTGCAGACACTGCAGGGTAGGAGTAAGATTTCAAGTGACCTTGATTAAAGATAAAATGGTCTGAAATTAATCAAATGAAATTCAATAATGTCAAGTGCAAGAGGCTGCACTTAGGATGGAATAACTGCATGCATAAATGCAGACCAGGGAATGACTGGCTAGGTTGCAGTACTGCAGAGAAGGACTTGGGGGTTACAGTGGACGATAAACTGAATATGAGCCAACAGTATACTCTTCCTGCAAAAAAGTCAGTAATATACTGAGCTGTATTAAAGGGAACATCATTTGCAAGCCAGGGGAAAGGCTTCACTTTCTCTACTCAGCACTGATGAAGCCTTGGAGTACTAAGTTCAGTTTTAGGTTCCACACTTAAAGATGTGGGCAAATTGGAAAAAGTCCAGAAGAGCAACAAAAATTATCAGAGTCTTGGGGAACAACATTTATGAAGAAAGATTGATAGAACTGAGATTGTTTGGTTCAGAGGAGAGAAAAGCTATGGGGGGATTGGTAACTGTTTCTAAATACCTGAAGGGGGGTTATAAACAGGGATCCTGGTTTTCCGTAATAAAAAATTGCAAATTCTCGGATAAAAAAAACCTAAATCCATGATTAAAATTAAAGGCCTCCCCTCAGCACAGCCCCCACAACCCTGCTGATGCCCCTTACTTCCCCCCACAGCTGCCCCTCTTTGATCCAACAGCCCCCCAGACCTGCTCGTGCCCCTTGTCCCCCACCCACAGCCCTTGCCCCCTTGCCTTGCCAGAGGGGCACTCAGCTGCCAGGGCTATGGGACGAGGGACCCAGTTCCATAGCTCCCTGCCCCCCAACAGAAGGCAGCTGCAGCAGGAGCAGAGCTGGCTCTACCACTGCTACCTGCCTGCTGCTGGCTCCGGCAGGGGCAGAGCTGGCTCCCAGCGGCCACACCCGCTCCCAGGCGGCCAGGAGGGACCTGCACCTCCAGATCTGTGCAGGGAGCAGACTGCAAGCTCAAGCTCCCACCCTGCTTCCCTCCTGCAGGGCTGCTGTAGCCCTTTAGGCAACACCTAGCATAGCTGGGAACAGTGGGCCACGCCAGGATCTCCTCTCCCCACCGCCACACCTCCTGTGCCTGCTGCTGCTTTGAGCGGTGGAGCCCCGCACTGCTTCCCTCAGTGCAGCCCCACATGCAGGAGGCACATTGCTGGGGCAACACAGAGCGAGCAGCCCCTAGGAGATCTCTGCACAGCTTCTCTGTCCCCAGTCGTGCTGGGTCGCAGGGAGGAGAGCAGGGCAGCAGAGATCTGCCTCCTGCACAGATCTGGGGGCGTGGGTCCCCCCTGAGAGTGAACAACAGGGAGTGCCTGGCTGGCTTCACATTTCCCTGCTCCTGGCTGGCACCTCCATGTGCAGCTTCCCTTAAGGGCCACTAGAGCCGCTTCAGTTTCACATGCACTCAACCAGGCACTCTGGCCATGAGCAGGGAGACATGGAGCTGACTGGGCGCTCCATGCATTTCCCTAACACCTCCCCACTTCCCACTAAAGTGCCTGGCTGGGGGTATGTGAAACCAAAGCAGCTTTAGCAGCTCTTACAGGAAGCCACACCTGTAGAAGCTGGCCAGGCACTTTGTGTATTTCCCCAACACCTTCCCACTCCCTCAGCCCCCAGCCAACTTCCACCCCAGCCCTGGCCCACAACGCCCCAGCCTCCTGCAAGCCCCACTTAACACTTCACAGGCTCCAGGACGAAAGTGATCCTGATTTAAGTCTTGCGACTAACTGAAAGCCGCAGGCTCTGCCCCTCTGGGCAGGGCTGGGGCTTTCCTGCCTTTTTTTGCAAAAAGCTCTTGCAGGCTGGAACTCTGCCAGCCTGCAGAGCTCTTTGCAAAAGGGGAAATGTGTGGATTTCTCTGCTAAAACAGAAAATCTGCGTTTTCTCTGATAAAACCAGGAAATCCACAGTTTTCTCCATTTTTGCATGGGAAACAGAAAACCCGGATCCCTGGTTATAAAGAGGGCAGAGATAGACTGTTCTCTGTGGCCGCAAGGGACAGAACAAGAAACAATAGTCTTAACGTGCAGCGAGGTAAATTTAAGCTGAATATTCGAAATAACTTTTGTGTTACAAAGGCAGGTAGCATTGGAACAGGCATTCAATCCTGCAAAATCACCAAATCTGGAAGTTTTTAAGAACAAGTTCAACAATTGTTTGCCTGGAACAGTTTAGACTGAGCGATATTCCTGCATTAAGCAGGGATTTGGACTACATGACCTCCTGAGGTCAGTACCTCCTGCCTTATTGTTCTATAATTGTAGAACTGACAAAACTGTAGCTCATTAGCAAACACATCTGTGTGAGGAGGTAATGACAGCAATGGTATCTACATTTTGACAATACCCGAGCAGGCAAAGCACTTATCCAGAAGTGGGAGTCATGGATTTTGTGCCCAGCCTCAGAAGATTCAAACACACATCTCCCACTTTTCAGGAGAGTGGCCAAACATAAGCTTACAGACAAGTCTGGGAGAGGTACCTGAATTGTTTTCAATCCTTGGTTTCCAAGACACCGCCCCATTCTGTAAATAAAGTCCACATTTCTACATTGACTTTTAAGGTTTTTCCTAAGTCTTATTTTACTTGGGGACAGTAGTGTGAAATACCCAGGGCACTGTAAATTCATATCCTAATTCTCACTCACTCGCATAAAGACCTAGGCAGGCTGTGACCAGGTTTTCTGAAAGATTAATACTGCCAAATTCCATATCTTTCAGAGACCAGCAAATGAGTTTAATCCAAAGTTCTTCCCATATTAATGGAAAAATAGCTGCTGTCAAGTCATTTTCCAAAAATGGCTTTTTAACGCCCAAATTTTGAACACTTACCTTTACAATAGTAGTGACCCTTGCACGCTTTCCAGCATGCTATGTATCATCTGATTCTCTATTGAAGGCAGTAGGTAACAGTTGAAAAGGAGAAAAGTTATGTGTGTAAGAAAGGTGTAGAACAAATAAGGGAAGGAAGTCCCAGGTCTTTCAATTTTGGCAGTCCTACCATTTAAGGTAAATTTACAACTTTGGCAATTTAAGGTAAAGTATGCGTAGCAGGGCACATCTACAAGAGACGCTTTGAGCATAATAGACTAATTCTACTGAGCATTAGCATGGTGGACAAAACCTGTGCTAATGCACTGTGCAGTAGAATTAGTCTACTGTGCATTAACACTACCAAAAACATGTGTGCCATGGCTAATGTGCAGTAGCACCGATTATGGAGCATTAAGGTAGTACCTGTAATTACAAGTACTAAACTTAACGTACTATAATCATGGTGCATTAATGAACATGTAGACACACTCACCAGTTCTTAAAAATATACTTCAGTACCTATGTGGCTTTTATCATGAAAGTAATATGAACATGGAAAACCATACTAGCTGGTCAGGCTGGACTCCAAAATTATCCAGATAAATTCTTGGGGAAGAGACACAATTTAGAGAGTGAACCCTGTGTTCATGGATAAGAATAGAATAAACAACGAGTTTAGATATCCAGTTACTTATAAAGCCTCCTTCACCCCAATATTTGAGTGAGGGAAGGAAGTCTCAGAACTCATCTCAGAACTTACAAAATTAGAGAAATGCATTCACCACTTTTTCCGTTGGGGAACTGAGTCAGTGAACAGTCAAATTCCCCAAAATAAGCACATGAAATCTGCAGCAGATTGTCTGGATCTCTGTGCAGCCCCTAATCATGAAGCCACTGTTTATTAGAGAAAATAAATTAAACTTGTGCAAGAAATTCAGTTTCTGTATGCCTCCAGTGAGTTACAGATTTTTTTAATTAAAAAAGGAAGGTTGGGAAGTCTTGAGTGTCTTCCTTCCCTCTTAAAAAAAAACAAACAAAAAAAACAAAAAAAACAAAATCCAGACATATGTCAAAGATCAAAGTCTTTGATTTCGGATGCCGATGGCAAAAGAGCAAAAGATCAGATGGCAAAAGGTCAGAGGCTAACACAGCAAATTTTGTAATTGTAGTCTCACACTATTATTTTTTAGTTTGTAACAGTGCTGCATATTCACACCCCTGTCTGTGCCTCATTTCAAATTACTTGAGCCTCTCATACGAGAGAGACACTAACCTTGAACAAATTGCAGCCTAGTACTGTGACGTCAAGAAGAGATACCGTACCTGCTCTGTGGGAAACCTCAGCTCCATGGGGGCAAGGAGCAGTAGAAAGAAGAGCAGGAGAGAGTCCATCTTGTTGTACCATGAGGTGGTTCCTGGAAGATTTAGGTGGCCCATGGGGGCTTGGCAGGGACTGAAGGCTCCTGGGCCCAGCAGCTGCCTTTACCCAAGAACCCCTATGCAAGGACTGGCATGTGGTTTCTCTGTGGTGGACTAAGATGTGCCAGGCTGTGAGTGCTCAGTAGTGAGCCCCATGTGACAAGCATGTTTTGTGTGCAACAAGGAAAGTATTTGTCTCCTGGGATCCCAGGGGCTGCAGCTCCTAAGGTAGAAAGGACTGTCCCCTTCCCCTCTGCTCTGCTCTGCACTTGAGCCACAGC
>NW_017729027.1:46530074-46539677 GCF_001723915.1 Gavialis gangeticus | reverse complement strand
GCCCTGGCATCTGGGCACGACAACATACTTCCAGTAAAGCACCCTTATGCAAAGGTCCAGTATAAGCCAATAATTCCAAACCTTTCTAGACTGCAGGCATCCCTTGGAAAATGCCAGCTCTTAACTTTTACTCGTTTTTGAAAAAACGGAAAAAAAAAAACAGGACAATTCTTCTACTGCAAAACTGAAAAAGACCACAACAGGTCAGAATGTTTTTGACACTATGGATTCCTGTCATAGATCTGATGGAGAAAAAAAAAGGATACCTAGTAGATCTAGATTTCTATGAAATACTATCCACTGTTGCAGCTGTGAAACCAAATTAAAGTTCAAACCACTAAAACCACTATTCAATCTTTCTTCAAGGGAACATCTAAACAAGAATAACTTTCATTGGTATAATAGGGGAAGAGAGGAAGGGATATTGTGATAGCATGTACAAATATCCCAATTGAAGCACCAAGTTGAAGATGAAAAAACCTTGTGGTCTTCCATTATATACAAAAAGTTACTCAGCCCCCTTCAGGATTGTTTTGTCTAGGCCTTTTTGAGATTGCAGGACTTCATTGGCTCATTGTGTCTGAAGGCAAAATGCTAAAAAGTTAACTACTAAAGTACATAAGCATTTCTTATCTTCACTTTGTTTAAAGGAAACTGATTCAGCCACTTTCAATGCTATCTCAAGGCTGTAGTGTAGCCTAAAATCAAAATGACCAGCATGACAGTTGTTGGCATATTATGAATGGATGTGCAGTTCAATAAGCAGGCAGGTAATAATGTGATAGGATGGCATAATCTAATAAAGGATTCAGAAAACTGTCAGAATTGCCTCCTTAAATGGGAACATGAGCTCCCAAAATTTTAATAAGCTCAGCTTGACATAATTCCAGCAGATGTAGATGGTAAAGTGCCATGGATACAGTGCTATGAAAATACCATTGTGTAAATTTAGAATTCTGTTCTGGCAAGAGGCTTTGCTCATAACAATTTTAACAGCAAAACAATGGAATCTAACAGTAACCATGTGCCCTTCACTCAGTGCTGGAAAAGCCTAACGTCTTCACATTATTTTAATTTATTCATGAAAAAAGACAATACCACATATCAACAGTGTTAGGCATCCTTCACACTATTTAATTACACAACCCTCCTAGTGCACTGCTCACTGCTTTAGGCAGAAACATCTGGACTCGTAACTCAAAAGTTCATCTAAGACTTCCCCCCCATTATCCAGGGCAACTCAACTCTGCTGATCCAACAGCTTCCTTAAGGTTGTAGCTACTGACAACAATCAGCTTTTAATCTTAATGGTAATATGGCATCTCTTCCAATCTCTAACCTCATCCTGAATTCACATTTGAGTTAAATCACACCTCTACTCACATGTTCTCTTTCCAGCAACCAAAAATAATGAAAAAGTAGTACAATTTGAAAAGGAAGTTGTACTAAAGTGTCTTACTATATACCTGCACATTATACCAGTCAGAAAAAATAGATAACAGCCCGTCTACAATTAACGTCGACTTTAGGAGCACCCTACAATCCAATTTAGTGACAACTCATAAACCTAGCTCTTTTATGAATCACAGATCCCAGAAAGACACTGAGTAAAGATGAATTATATGGTCGGGGGGTGGGGGGGAAGAGGTATAGAACATAGACCTTCAGGTTAGGGACAGACATTCAGAAAGCCTGAGTGTGAATTGATTCAGTCTTTGCAGGTTAGTCTAACCTGGCTAGGCTGAACCGGTTTATAACCATACAGACATCTGAGAAATGCAGTCATAAGCCTGCAGTGGCTCAGGCTAGAAGTTGGGGGGTGCTACAGCAGCCCTCCCTTCCCTTCCATAGTGCTAAGATGGGGGGGCATGCCCAGATCCCAGCAGAATGTTCTCATTAGGGAGGGGTTCCCCCCCTCCCCACCTCCTGCTGATAACAGAGCATTTAGTTACACAGCACAGACTTACACAGGGAGTTGTTAGCATTTATCAGCGCATCAAACAAAACAAAGCCTCTCTCACTAGTTCAGGCTCTTCTTAAACAACTTCTTCCAAGGGAGGAACAGAGGGACATTACCAGCTACCTGCTGATTAGCTCCAAAAAGCCTTAAGCAGACACTGTTCTGTCTTTTTCCTGTCTTCCACAGCATGTACCACAGCCATCATGTGGTATGCTAGTTAATGCAGAGAGAAGTCTGTATAAGGCAAAGGGGAGGGCGGATCCCTGCTTGAGCAGGAAGTGGAGAGGGGGAGGAAGGGGAGCAGGAGGAATCCAGGCAGACGCAGCTGTACCTGCATTCTCTGCCAGAGCTCCAACGAGGGAGAAGGGGTGGGGCCAGCTCTGCTGGGCTGGAGCAGAGAGCAGAACCCTGCCTCCAGTTGCAAAGCATCTGGAATGCTGAGGGACTCTGGTTTAACTTAAACCAGGAAGGTGTCTGGGACAGACATTGCATAAACCGGTTTGACCCAAATCAGTTAAGTCTGATAAACCTGTTTGAATGTAGTATCTCAAACTGGTTTCAGCCATTTTCAAACTGGTTTATGTGCACTGAACTTCTGTTCCACTACAGGTTTAAATCAGTTTCTGATCACTTAAACCAGTTTATGTGTAATGTCTGTCCCTAGCTTCATAGTCTAAGTTCAGTGAAAGATTACTAGGGAGGTAGAAGACACTGATAATGTGATTTCTATACCCTACCATTCTTCAAAAGTAAAGCAAATTCTAGGAAGTCTAGACTCAAATCTAGTCAAAATTAAAAATCTATGGAGACTCCAACCTCAGTCTGTTGTACTAGCACATACAGCATGAAAGGGTACTATAAACCCATCCAAATACCTACAAAAATAATCAGATACCAAAATGATTTACGAAAGCAGGAATGACTTCCATCAGAAAGAAATGGAAGATCTTGTCTCTTACTGTGAATGGTCATTATAATAACCTAATACTGTGAAAACACTATTCACTGCCCTGGTCCCTTCCTTATTCAAATGTATAAGCAGAATTAAGGTTGCATGGGACTCTCTCAGCCTGGTATTTCAGAGTACTGAAAGGGAACTTCCAGGTAACACATTCTAGCCCCCACCCCACTATGCAACCATGTCACATAATCACTTTCATAAAATTCAGAGTGCTTGAGCCTTGCTTCAGCCTAAATAACCTTTTAAGATGATTTATATTCATGCATACACAAACAAAAAACCCCCACAATCCTTAAAAGAAATGTAAAAATAAACTATTACAAGGTGCATGAGCTACTGCTAACAAACCGCCTTTTCTGCTTTTGAGTGACTGAGACAAGCCTGAAACTGAGACATGCAGTATTCTGTACTGCTCTAATTCAAAACAACTTCAGCATCATAAATGCTACATGTCTTTTTACCAGGTATGGAGACTAAGACACATTTAACCTTAACTATAAGCAAGTTTACTGAACGTTAACAGTTACAATTCCAAGTCAAAAGCAAAACAACTATAGCAGTTACAATTCTAATACTAAAGCTAGTCAAAAGCAATACAACATGCTCACCACCTCACAATATATTATTGTAAGCGCCAGAGTTAAGAACCCAGGCTCACAGGCTTCTGGGTCCCAACAACTAGTTGTTGTGGCTATCACTGAAGACAGAAAAAGAAGGAATGGGTGGTTATAAACACAGACCTAAACCAAGAAGTTGGAAAAAATGAAAACAAAAAAGAAAAAAATGGCAAGATGTTAATATTGAATGGAAATGAGACATCTGGAACTGCTGGAAGAGAAACCTTTCATAATGCAGAGGAGATTGAAACCAGTGCATAGAGTTAATGTGCAGGTTCACCACAGTGATTTTTTTTCTGCATCTGTAGCCCAAAGCTTGAATTTCTGTTTTTACTTTCCTTTTGAATTTCACTGTTATAGCAGTCTTAATATGTATCAATCAAATAGTCTCAATAAAAGCAACTGCTTGCTTATACTTCTTCATAGAATTGGTACATTCTACTCTCCTGCGATTCCAACTTCACCCCAAAGCACTGAAAGTTTTAACCAAAAAAGTTATTTTTGGCCACTTAAGATGAGTTTAGAAGGAGACCATGATGGAAGCCATTACGCAACCTTAACACAAATGCAATTACTAGAGTAAAAAGCAGCAAGAATGCAGAAGATACTAAGTTAACTTTTGCTCAAGGACACAGGTAGAAACCAAGTTGAATAAAGGAGTGAGAATGCCTAATTACTAGGCAACAAATTTTTGGGTACCTGGCCATTATAACTGCTGTTAGTTATTAATCCAATGACTACTTAACAAAAATATGCATGTGTGGTTGTGTTAGGGACTGTAACCTAGGACTCTGCATCCTCCCCACCAGCCAGGTGAATGCCCTAGCCATGAGACCAGAGTGAGGCTTTCTTACTTGCTCCCCTTCTGGCCTTATGAATCTTGAATTCTTATTTGCATTGTGGCCTAACTTCAACAAAAATCCATCCCCATCCAATCTAATCACGTAGCTTGGTGCTTTAGGGCAGCCCTCTGGAAGTTGGTGGGTGTAGGTTTAAAACTTTGTCAGTAGGGGAGAAATTAAACCCTGGTCTCTCACTTCTGGACAAGTGCTCTCAGCACAAGGCTATATTATATAAGTGTGCACCAGCACTTATACCACTTTACCCTGTGATGACTGTGTTTTTTAATAAAAGTAGCCATAGTTGCTGTGTTTTGTATTGAATTCAATGCTGAGTCCTCCCCTCATAGTTTCATAGTTTCTAGGGTCGGAAGGGACCTGAGCAGATCATCTAGTCCGAGCCCCTGCCATGGCAGGAAGAGCACTGGGGTCAAATGACCCCAGTAAGGTGGTCATCCAACCTCCTCTTAAAAACCCCCAGGGTGGGAGCCTGCACCACCTCACTTGGAAGCTGGTTCCAGACTCTAGCCGCCCTGACTGTGAAGTAGCGCCTCCTGATGTCCAACTTAAACCTTCCCTCCGCCAGCTTGTGACCATTGTTCCTGGTCACTCCTTGCGGCGCTCGGGGGAACAGGGACTCCCCCAGCGCCTGCTGATCCCCCCTAACCAGTTTATAACAGGCCACAAGATCCCCCCTCAGCCTTCTCTTTTGAAGGCTGAACAGGTTCAGGTCCCGCAACCTTTCCTCATAGGACCTACCCTGCTGTCCCTTGATCATACGAGTGGCCCTCCTCTGGACCCTCTCGATGCTGTCCACATCCCTCTTAAAGTGCGGCGCCCAGAACTGGACGCAGTACTCCAGCTGCGGCCTGACCAGTGCCACATAGAGGGGGAGGATCACCTCCTTGGACCTGCTCGAGATGCATCTGTGGATGCACGACAAGGTGCAGCTGGCCTTCCTAACCGCCTCCCCACATTGCCGACTCATGTTCATCTTGGAGTCAATAATGACTCCCAGATCCTTTTCCACCTCCGTGCTGACAAGAGGGGAGTTCCCCAGAGGCTCCATTTCCATCACAATGTGATCTAAGCACTGTTTAAGCTTCATTCTCTGTAACAAATGTGTGCAGATGGCAAAACACCAGGTGCCTAAGAAACAAATCTAAGAAAGAAGCCCCCAGTGAGGCTGGGCATTTCCAGGGTTACCTGCTGCTGAGTCAGATCTCTTTTTGGATTATGTTTGGACATAAAGTCCAAATAAATTCTGGTTTAAATAAAACCTTTTTGTATATGGCCTCTGGTCCTTTAAACACCATGGAATATTAGAAGTGCATAAAATTTAGTTCGGACCCTTTTATTGTCTAACAGTAAGAAAATGCTGGCAAGTGCAAACTTATGCAAACATGCTTTGCCACTCTTTCCAAAATAAACAAGAACAACTAATTTAGGTTTCCAGAGCTACTATATATATTCAGCTGCAAATATGGTCTATACTTGCAGATACTGGACCTGACACTTGTCTTTTATCCCTCACTAGATCTGCTTCCATCCATAGTGGAATTCCATATGACAGTGGGGCCACAATATCTCTTTGTCTCTCCACCCAATATGTGATGTGGCAGTGAGGCATCACACAAGGCTGAAGCTGGTTCCTTATTCAAAGGCATTTTCCCGCAAATTTCAATATTATATTAATTTAGAGATTGCACAAAAATAAAATGGAACTGGAACTCTTTATATTAGTAATTTATGCAAAGATAATTTAAATAAACTTATTTACTGGATGTAACTGACAAAAAAAAATCTCACATGACCAACAGCAGCTTGCAGGTGCAGCCATTATGAAGAAATGAAGATACACTGTTCCCAGACTGGAAACTGGGCAAAACTGTGCAAAATGTTTTGCCCCCCATTTCTATTTTGCATTTTCCTTGCTACTAATTGTATAAAAATATACATGTATGAAAAAACCCCACTCAAAAGCAAAAAACAAGAAAGCTGGTAATATTCAACCAATTTGTCACAAATCCAGCTGCAATGCTTTCACAGTTACAAATTAAGAAGTCTGTAGGAAGCAGCCTTATTCCTGGATAAATTAAGAACAGAAAAAATGGCTAATTTACTCCAAGTTTGTTTATTTGTTACAAATACAAAAGTATTCATTCCAAATGTTTGTCTTCTGCTCATTACTCAATAAAAACCTATGAAGAAATATAGAAGTATAATTGGTCCCTAGATAAATGCAAACTTCCAGTTCAGTGAATAAGTCATGTTTATTGTCATAAAAAGGTCTAAAGTTGTGTTGGGTGCAATATGCTTTGTGTTAGAAAATCATAGATATTTTTAGATACCCTAATTATGATTTACTACTAACAGCATGAGAATGCTGGCCTATGCCTCCCAAAGAGAAATTCTAGACACCGCCATTTTTCCTGTTCCACGCTATAGATTGGTGCTTAGAACAGTTTATCCTGATCTCCAATTCTGTTCATTTCCATATAATGGAACACCTCCCTGTCCTCCTCCCCACATTCCATCCCTAGGCTCTGTTAGCTAGCACACAAACAGGTATGCATCCATGGTCCTGTGGTTCCCAGTTCTCTCTCACAGGCAATCAGAGCCTAGGTGGAATGACTTCTATTCACTCTTAAGGTTATAAACTAAGGAACAAATAATTATGCAAATAATTTCATCATGTTTTAGTCAGGCTAATCAATACAAACGCCTAATTTTCCTTGCTTCTATATTTAGATTTCTAGCACTGACATATCAGCAATTGGAAACATTTTTCATTCTGTACATAGGTTGCAACACTACATTGAGTTTAAATCAGTTACCTGTTTTAGAGCCTCCCCTAGCATTGTTAGTTTACTGACCTCCAGCTACTCCAGTTCAGCCCCAGTACCCACAACACACTGGCTGCCCTGTTCACACAGCCCCTTCTACACCTGGAACGTTGCCCAAAGCTTCACAAAACCCAAATCTGCAGTTTCATACCAGTCACACAGATAAGGCTCCTTCATCTCCCCCATTTTGTATGCTTGCATGTACAGTACCAGGAAGATCTCTGTTCCCTTCCAAGATCCCTGACATATTTAAAAAAAAAAAAAAAAGAAGTCTACTTAGTTCCACATGACACCAGGTTGTTCTGCCACTGCACATCACTACAATAGTTGAGCGAGGATTGAGAAAGCTCTTCAGCAAGTATTCAGTAATTTTACTCCAGAGACAGCACTGCCCAGGTGTCCTTATATGCCTTGCTTGGTCTAATCTTCTCAGTTGGGAGTTACCAATGATAACTGTTTGCATTTAGAAGTTGCTTGCTTCACACCATTAAGATACTGTGAGATAAATCCCCTGTAGTTTTTTTTATTTCATTCCCCTAGAGCAGTGATTCTCAACCAGGGTGCCACAGTATCTTGGGGTGCTACCAGATCCTTTGAAGGGTTTATGTGAGGTGTGAGGAGATAAGCAAATTAATGCAGGGTTAAGCTTGTCCCTGCCTGGCCAATCCTGCACCCCCATTTCTCAGCCCCTCAGCAAGGAGGTAAGCCCTATAATATACAAATTTGTACCTGAGATTGGGCGCCACAATCTGCAAATGTTAAGAGTGGTGCCTTTACTCCAACAATTTTGAGAAGTACTGCCTAGAGACAGGCAGTTCTGCAGGGTTTTTTTGTTTCTGGCTGAGTTGGACAGCTTCTAGCTCTCTTTCCCCTCTTGGAATAAAAATGCAATCCATCTGCTTCTTTGGTTTTATACACTCAGGTTCCCTTCTCACCAATTCTTTCCCTTTTGCTGTCTATATCAAGATTTACCAGAAATCTAAGAAATCTTTGTTCCTTGAATGTTATGTGGTGCTGAAACTTCTACTTTCAGAACACAAATCTTACTTGGCCTGGCTACCAAATTGCACCTGACATACCAGAAATCACTTCTGCCAGAAAGACAAACGCAGTACATCCAAGGTAAGCTAGAGTGGCTGTTCCCTCAGCATCCATATCACCTACCTGCTGTGACAAATTTGCCACCTACTTAGCAGATAAAAAAGGTCATTAGTGTCCAGGTTAACTTTGCAGCAAAAGTGGTGGCTGCCAGGTCAGAGTTCACGATTAGGACAAGACCAAGCTTCCTCATTTATAATGGATCACTTTAAATTGCCACTGATGCAGAAGATACACTTCCAAGGATGAGGACAAGCAGTTGGAGACTGGACCCATGACTATCCTGGCCTGTAAAAGCCAGTTGTGGGAGACTGGGGTCACTGCTGGCAGGGTTGTCAATACCTCCCTTTGGGAGGACAGGGTGCCAGGTGTTCTTAAGTTTGCAGTTGTCTGGAACCTACTTGGGAAACCAGTATTTGATGCTGACTCCTAATCCAGTTACTGCCCTGTTTCCAACCTCCCCTTTTTCGAGAAGGTCATGGAACAGGTGGTCACCCAAATAGCACCATGTGTATCTGGATACTAATAGCTTTTTGGATTCTGGTCAGTCTGGCTTTCATCATGAATATAGCACAGAGACTGTGCTCCTGGACCCTGTCTGACAATCTTCACTTGGAGAACTGGAGAAATTGTGCCCTGCTAATCTAATTAGATCTTTCAGGTGCCTTAGATACAGTAAACCAGGAAAGACTGATAAAGCATTTGTATGATCTGCTAGGACCACTAAGGGTGGTGATGGATGAGTGCCTGTCATCCCCTCAGGGCCTTTCCAGAAATTCATTTCGTCACCTCTCCTGTTCATTGCTCACATAAAGCTGCTGGATGAGATTGTGTAGAAATTTGGAGCAAGGTGCCATAAGTATACTGATGATGACTGTTTCTACTTTTCTTCTGACTGACCCTGACCCCTTCCCCAAAGTCTCAGTCATGAATAAAGTCTGGCCTCTGCTCACCACTCACGGTCACAGCCTTGGAGTGCTCCCTGGATCCTTTGCAGCATCTGTATCTTCAGGTTCCAGTGGTAGCCAGGATCACCTTTCACTAACTCCATCCAGTGGGAAGGCTGCATGACCCTTTCTTTTAGATTTGGATCTGTCCAAAAGTGACAAAATGAAGTTCTGGAAAGGTTCTGAGGGGATGACAAGCACTTGTTTATCACCAGGGATCTGGGTTTTCCATTTCCCATGGGAAAATGGAGATTTCCCCCTTTACCTGAGGAAAACGCAGATTTCTCATTTTAATGGAGGAACTCATGGATTCTACAGTTTTGCGAAGAGCCCTG
>NW_017729027.1:46522278-46525074 GCF_001723915.1 Gavialis gangeticus | reverse complement strand
TTTCCCCCTTTACCTGAGGAAAACGCAGATTTCTCATTTTAATGGAGGAACTCATGGATTCTACAGTTTTGCGAAGAGCCCTGTGCAGGCTGGCAGGGCACCATATACAAGTATATGCACATGGCTGCCAGGCATGGAGAGCAGTTTCCATGGGTAAATTAGGGGGTGTGAAGTGGGAATTGAGGCCCCCATAGGAAGGGAGGGAGGGAGTGAGTTGGACAAGGCTAGGGCTCCTGCCCAGCCAGTCAGTGCATGGGGCTTGGGGCCCAGGGCCAGAATGCACAGCCACAGGGCCCTGATGAGGAGTGGGATAGGACTGTAGGTGGGGGGTGGGGTCAGCTCCCCAGCACTACATATAATCCCAGAGAGACCTGTGCCCCCCAGATCTGTGCATGGGGCAGAGGTGGATGCAGGCAACCCGCTGCAGGCTTTGGCTCCCCCTCCTGCTGCCCTCCCACAGGGCCTAGGCGGCCCAGCAGGTGTGACCTGGTGCTGCAGGGCACATCAGGGAAGCTTGTTGCCGCTGTGAGCTCTGCACTGCCCTGGTGATGTGTCCCTTGCACGCACAGCAGAAGCAGGGAAAACAACCCTGTGCTGCCACCCTCTGCTGCTGCTGCATGGGCAGGGGATGCCTTACCAGAGCAGCGTAGAGCTTGCAGTGGCAAGCAGCTTCCCTGTGTGGCCCCACTGTGCCCTGCAGCACCGTGTCATACCTGCTGGGCTGCAGAGTCCCCAGGGGACAGCAGCAAGGTGGGGAGCCTGCGCCCACCCTGTACACAGAGGCACTGGTAGGCTTCCAAATTGCTTTAAAATTGTAAATGTATCAAGAAACCGTTGTGTTCACCTGATACCTATATTAGTGGTCTTTCATTTTAAATCAGAAATGTTGGGTGTCTATCAGAGAATTTGCAATTTTCTTTTTTTAAATCGGGGAGAACCAGGATCCTTGATCATCATCACCCTCTGAGACCTGTATGACCTGAGTTTGTATATCCTGTCTCAGCAGGTCATACAAACACTTTATCAGCATCTCCTGGTCAACTGTATCCATGCCTTTGTAATCTCAAGGCCAGACTACAGCAATACACTATAGCCCAATAGCACATAGGGCTGCCTTTGAAAATGGTCCAGAATCTGCAGCTGGTGCAGAACTGGGCAGCCCAACTTCTGATGGGGGTAGATCTGGTCTGGGCTCAACATGCCAAAGGGACCACCTTCTCTGCTGTGCCCATCATGATCAAAAAAGTCAGCTGAGAGTACCATGTCCTGCAAATACCATCAATATGCCAAAGTGTCTTTGTCTAAAACATGTGGGAGGTCATTACCAGCAGTCCATCATCAGCTCTGGAACTCTCTCCATCTTGAGGCCCACCACAGCCTGAGTCTAGGCATCTTTTGGAAGCACTGCAAGACCTTCCTTTCTGAGCAAACATGTAGCAAACAAAAATTAGGCTGAGATACCGTCTGTGGGAGGAGGAGGTTTCCATTTTGTGTTAATATTTTAGTTCCCTTGTAAGTCATTTTGCTTTCCTGTTCTACAAAAGTCATTCTGTTCTCTTATTGTAAGTTAAGTAGTCTTAAGTGTCTGCGGGGAAGGGTGGCACATAAATCAAATTAAAAAAAAGAATAAATAAATAATTACTACAGAGCCACATCTACCTAACTACTACAGAGCCAAACTTCAAACAAGTAGTTCCCAACATGGCCTCTGTGTTCCTTCGCAGGCCGTGTCCACACGAGTGCAGATGTTTGTTTGCCCAGGGACAAGAAGCAGTGCTGCTGCTACTTATTCCTTGGGAACACCCATGCCACACACCGTCTGGCAGACAGCAGGTTACCCCAGGTGGGGTAGGGAAGGCTGGGGTCAGCAACTGTGCTGGCCCCAGCAGCCTTACCTGGGGTCCCAGGGTCTTTGGGGAGCTGCAGCAATGCCACCCCTGCAGCTGGGAGCCTGGCTGGCAGCTGGAGTGTGGCTGCGATTGGCCAGGCTCCAGTTTTGGGCAGCACGCGCCGCTGCCACGTACACCCCATTTTTTAAGGCACAGGGTTTTTTTGACAACAGGATCTCCTGGAGTCAACCCTTCCCCCCCACGGTGCCAGGTAGCAGTGTGTGGAACACCAACGTGTGCAGCATGCAGTGCCACAGATGGGTCTGCATTACCACATACCGCACAGCCACAGCCCCAAACCCTGTCACTGACAATACCGTTCACCCAGAAAAGGACTTGGTTACAGCTCCATTCCCTCACCAGCCAGGAAGCGGGCGTCATACTCCGGCTGTTTGAAAACTCCAAGGGGGTTCAGCCACACTCTCACATACCAGCCGGGCCATCCACCTCCAGGCACAGCCCTGCGCCTACAACCCGTCCGGCCTCCATTCCCGCTGCACGGGGGAGGACAGAGACACCGGGCAAAGGCAGCGCTCGGCAAGGCCGGGCCTGGCCGCCTCGGAGAGCCCGGAGCAGCGGGGCGCCAGGCGGCACGGACCAGGCGCGGAGGCGGCGCAGCTGCGGGACGGGCTGAGCCAGGAAGAAACTTCAGGGGGGCGCCCGCCGCCAGCGCGCGGGAGGGGTGCCCGGGACGGCCGCTCAGGCGGGGACATGGGAAGAGGCGGGACGGCCGGACGGCCCCGAGCTTCATCCCTCAGGAGGTCCCGCCCGCACTGCAGAGGGAGACCTCACTCCCCTCCCCCGGCAGCGGCTGCGCCCCGAGCAAGAAGCAGGGCCGGGCCTCACCTTCCCTCCTGCTCAGCGCCATGGCCAGCACAGGACCCGCCGCCTCCGCCGGCGCCGCGCG
>NW_017729027.1:46500956-46521338 GCF_001723915.1 Gavialis gangeticus | reverse complement strand
GCTGCGGCACTCGGGGCTCGGCGCCTCCCTCCGCGGGTGCGGGACGAGCCGAGCCTCCGCTCGGGCGCCGGGGTCTGCAGCCGCAGCCGCCCGGTGTAGGGAGCCTGTAGCGACGCAGCAGGGTAGCGCCTCTCCTCCCTGCTCGGCCCGAAGTTGGCCACCTCCGGGCGCCTTTTACAGCCCCGTTGGCTCGGATGCGAGCGGCGTGTGAAGCGGGATGTGCAGGTGCTCGCAACAGCACCCGTGTCATGGGGACCAGACCCGGTCCGTCTGATTCCCCGGGGCAATTCCTCCTGCTCAGTTTTCAAGGAGGAGACAATTGACTGAACTCTAGGCAATAAGATGAGGCTGCATTTTATTTCTCCCGCTATCCAGGTTTCTACCTGCAGGCTTAATCTGTGCAATCCTATTACCCTCGTTTTTAGTAGTAATCGTCTCTCTAAGTGTGGGATATCGGTGTACATCCACATTGTGTGTCCATCCTTTCCATCCTATCTGTCTAGTAGGTTGCTTCATGCACACATACATGCCCACATACATGTATACATACGTGTATAATATATATATGTATGAAAAACCTACTATCTAGATAGTGTGTGTGTATACCTGTATCTAGATAGGTAAGTCTTCACATACACATGGACTCTTTCCATCATGTGACAGCTACCACTGTGCGGGGCAGCCCGCTTTCCTAGCTTTAGGTGGTTTTTAACATTAAAAATTGTTTCCCTTTTTTTTTGCTTGTTTTATGATATAGCAGGTTTAAATTGGGTTTAATCTGTCTTGGAAGCAAGTGGCGTTTAACATGCTTCCAAACTGAAGCACTGAAAAAAAAATCGAGGGCCTCACTAGGTTTAAATGGCTGTGTGTTGTACACGCTCTTGAACAGGACTGTGACATTGAAGGGCCCTTTCTAAAATGTTCGGGCTGCTTTTGTTTTTTTTCTTACTTAGTTCTCTATGCAGCAGGATAGCTTCCAAACTGGAGTACTGACAATATTCCAAGAAATGCAATACTTCAAATCATTTGTGTCATACATGGTTGGAACTTCATGTTTTGAATCCAGAGGTTTCCTTGAGTGTGAGAAGTAATCCAAATGTAGATTACGGATGGCTTTGGTGTGGGTTATTTTTCCCCAAATAGCTTAATCCTTTGTATTATAGCCTAGAATGTGTCATGGGAGCGCATTAGCTGCAATGGATTCATTTTAAGAAATGATTCTGGCATACTACAGATGTTGAAATTATTTTCAAAGGAAATTCATGCAAAATAGCTGTAATATGCAGCTGTCTGGCCTTTCAGTTTCTTTTCAGTCTTTGAGTTCTTAGAAAGTTTCTAGGACACATTGGGAATAGTAGAAGGCTTATATTTTTGTATTTTCAGCACGATAGCAATTCTTAACTAAAAGACATGGGCTCACACACATGCACACTCTTGTGCAGATACACATACGCGCACATAATTTTGAAATCATTTCCACGTTTGCACTAAGCATTTAGTTCCATGACTGAGTTTATATTTCACCAGGATTTTTAAATTAGTATTTTAAATCAACCACTAGACCCTAGATGTTATTACTTAGAATTCAAAAAGATTTGGGGTCCGTGAGTCATTGTATATGCTCTTTGTCATAAAATCATTAACAATTATAAGCCACATGCAGAATAATTCAAAGAACACTAGACACTGGAAACTTAATTTTGAATGCAGTAGTTAGACCTCTGTCTGATCTGCTGTCATATTCCTAGGCTAAAGGACACATGCGTTATGTTGCCATTATTCAGCTCAATGCAAAATAGACCAGTACTTTCAGGTGTAGTAACCAATTCTTTTTGAGATTATTTTTAGCCTTTTTTTGGTATTATAAAATGGTACTTACCAGACAATACACCTACTTTTCATTAGAAAAATTTAGGACATACCTGCTGGCTAGAATCTTACCATTTCTGGTCCCCATTTGAAGTTAATGTCAATAGCTGATATGATTTCAAATTAATTGCTTAAAGCGGGTTTCACTGTACAAGTACTTAGGAAACAACAAACAGACTGTTTTACATGTTCAAGAAGAGAATGCTCCCCCTCATACTTAATAAGAACCAAAACATATAAGGTTGGCATCTTAGACCCATTTAATTCAATGGCTGAATCCCTAGTGACTTCAGCAGAGCTGGGATTTCACTTTTACCTATTAGAAAGTTGGATGGAACTTAATGGGGGATACTGTTGGCCATGGTAAGTGTGGAAGACAGAAAGCTGTCAAATCAGGGCTTTAATCTTCACAGTGCTGAACACCCATAATTCCCACCGAGGTCAGTTCAGGTGTAATTTTATTCTAATCAAGTCTTCACACTGTCTAAAGTAAGCTATTGGAACATTTGTTATCAGAATAAAACCTGAGATTTACAAAGAGAAGTGGTCATCCTATGCTACAGAGAGCTTCAATGAAAGCATGCACATCCCACTGAAACTTAACACTATATAGCATCAGGCCTTTTTTACAGGGTTCACTTGGTAGAGTTAGTACTTCTCATCACAGTTCCAGCATTTTATTTTGATAGTGTATTTTTCAGTAATGTTTATTAGAAGGGATTCATAAATACAGTCTATTCAGGTATATATAAATATAAATATTCAGGTATTAGAATAATCAACAGAATGATTTTATAGGTTTAGGGTTTTTATTGGTTTTAAGAAAAGTGACAAAATTATATTGTCCACCTATCTTTAATAACCATGAACATTTCCCCCCTTTGCAATTACATGAAGTCAAAGCAATTTCCTTTTATGACTGTTATACTGTTATAATCCTATGAGTAATTTTTGTAATAGAAAGAACACTGAAATATCCCTTGTTTTTCTATTCTTTACCATCAGGGGGCTCTTTCAAACTACATCAGTCAAACAAAAGCAGCTGCTTCAGTTTTACTGCATGAACAAGATGGTCCACATTAACTGCTTCACTTCATCACCACAATTAATTAGTTCATTTAAGAATGCTTGATAAAACAGAGGTCTGGGGACCACCACAGTAGAAAGCTAATGTTAGCCCTATATCTATGATGGTATTTAAGAGATGATTTATTTCACTTGTTAGAAGTGTATTATATGGAACACGATACTCTGTTTGAATCTACTGTGTTCCATGAGTAGTTATCTTTGTGGGGTGGAAGTGATCCTGTATTTCAGTATCTAACAAAAAATTAAACTTGCCCTTCTAAAACTAGTAGACATCCTTGATCTGAAAGATTTTCTTTCTTCTGCTAATGGTACACGCAGCGTAGATACAACTATGACCAAGTATAAGTACAAATATAGGCACAAACTAATCAAAACCTTTTTGATATCATCTGAGACCACAAATTCTCAGGCTTTGTTGCACAAGTCTCAGCAACAGAGGTATGGCCCTCTGAACCGGATTACATTGCACCCAGAACCAATGTTTGCTCTTATGGCAAAAATGTGTTCCGTAGAACAGTGGTTTTCAAACTTCCTAAAGTCACGGAACCCTTTCATATCGCATCTACCCCCGGCTGTGGGCTCTGGGTCAGCTCACACAGCCAAGTGACCCAGCCTGACCTGACACTAGCGGCCTGCCACCTCCTGGTTCCCAAGCTCTTTGTGAAACCTGTGAGGACCTATTGCCGAACCCCAGGGTTGCAAGGAATGCAGTTTGAAAAACACTGCATTCGAGTAAAAGAAATGCCTCTAGCGTTATATTTAAACAAGAGATGTCAAGCAGTGGTGCATGCATTTCAAGCGCATTCAGTATGGTGAAAGGACTAGAAACACGTCAGGTAAATTTCTCAGTCAGTGTTTCTCTTTCTGCTGTTTTCTGGCTTGCTTTTCTGAGTTTTTATCTTTTTTCTTACTGTGACTTCCTAGATATGCCTTTTTAAACACAGCTTACTCATCTATTGGTTTTCTTCTCTGACTTTTTTCTCTGTCGTAGTGAGTTTTGAAAAATGGTTTAGAAACAGTTTCAGATGTGTCATCCACTCTTGAGTCCCTCTGAGAGTTTTTATGGTTTACAACAGTGTTTTCCAATCATTTAAAAATATCTTTTTCACCTTATTGTAATAAATGTGTGTCACAAAAACGGTCATCTGATGTGGGTTACATTTCCAGACTGCAGTCACCTGTTATGGGTTACACATGTCCAAGGCTAATCTTGTACTAACTCCAGTAGATGTTTTTATTGCTGATACTAACAAATAGCCAGGTACATTGTCAATAGCAAAACTGATTTGACATAAAGTGCTGCCAACAATACAAAGCAACAAAATAAGAGTAGCCACATATTTTGCCCTTCTCTTAAGTATTGTGTAAAAAAAATTATAAGTGAATCTTGCCATTGGAAGCAGTTTTTATTAATTAGACTCCTCTAATGCTTGATCGATGGCATTTGCAGTGTGAATTGCTTCTTTGAACCCATTAATTTTTGCACCTGCTTTCTGCAATGAAAAGTTGAACTCCTTCGTCAGTGGGCTTGTTGTGGGATAAAATCCAAGCAAATAAAATTGAGTACTGCTTATGATACGATTTTGATAATTCAGGGATTTAACTAGCAATAAGAAACTTTAGTATCTTATTGCTAGTGATGAGTGGAATGAACTTCTCAGCTTTTATGCTGTTCTTCTAAATTTACCCGTAGCCCATAAAAATATAGAACAAATCCTTTGATAGCCATGTGGAGGTTATTTTGTCCCTGAAATACTGATCTCTTGAATGGAAGGTAAAAGAGCATTCCAAGAAATCTCCACTCCTTTTATTCTCTCCCTAGGTTATTCATAAGCATGAGCTAGGGTGCACATCGGAATAATTTTAGCTAAGCATCACACTGCAGTGCAAGTGAACAACTTGCAATTTACCTTCATTCCCTGAAAGTGAAATTTGCTTTTCTTGTACTCTCTGGATTTAGGGTACCCTTAAATGAATAAATAGATATTTTGAATTTCGACAAGAATAGTTGTCTTGTACTGTGTTGAGCAGGGTGCGAGGAAGAAAACATCACTTACTTTTTCTTGCCTGAATTTCTCAAGACTCTTCGAAACCTGAAAAATTGCAGCCAGCTTTCTGGGAGTTACTTCAGAAAGCAAAGACATTGGGGAAAATAACATAATTTATTAAGATCTGTTGTTTACCTGCATCATTTCTCAATCCCTTCCTGGAGTAGGCTCTAAAGGTTTTAATAATGCTTATCCATCTTTGTAAAATGTTGTGTAATCTACATATGAAAAAACCCCTGGTAGTATCGTAACTAGTAAGTCTTTTGCCTCTTGCTGCTAGAAATGATACGCATCTCATTTTCCATTTGAAGTAAAATGAAGAGTTCAGACTAGTCTCTGATGTTTCCAGTTTCTTCTGACTGGAAGCCACTGGAATTCACTTAATAGTTTTTCTCATTGCACATCATAGCACTGTCATCCAGCACCTGTATGGCTGATTGTATTTCAGAGTTGGATTTGCCATTATATTTTACTTACAGAAGCTCATTTTAAAACTCTTTCAGTTGTGGAAGTTGCAGTTAAAACATTTATTAGGTGCAGTCTTAGGTGTGATAACTGTTTTAGGGCTTGGCCACAGCTGGAATTATTCAGGAATAGCTACTGCACTTTAAATCCAAACTTCATCTTAATCCAAATTAATTTGCAAATATAGGCCAACCTCTAGTTTTAAGAGGGTTCATTTTGTTCTTAGGAAAGCTTGGGTTTTTAGAATGGCAAAGTGGCAAGAAAGTTGTATAAGTATTTGTTTCTGACATGTAAATTTATTGTTTTTATTTTCTACAATGGAAACGCATAGAAATATGATCTTCTGGAGTTAACTTTTCAATAAATTTCCATTGGCTGAATACTTCAGGAAGAGAATAGCCATGGCTTATCACTATTGGGTTGAATATTTAAATTCTTATATAAACACATTTGTAGGCTTCAGAGATTTTGTCAGGAGTACCTGCAGAGAACAGTTTATAATGCAGTATTTAGAAAGTGCAGTCATGCAGCTAGAAGTGCAGCAGCATTCTTGCTGTGAAGTGTGACCTGAAACTTATGGGATGTTACAGAGAATCCCAAATTCCTACAGCAAATCTTTATTATTTTTTTGGTCTAAACAAGATTTTAGAATAAAATGTTGAATGTTTTAATGAAAAAACAAGACTTTAATTATAATCATATTCTAAATTTTAGTAATAGTTCACAGGTTGACAATACTGAATGCAAGTTGCACAGTATGTCTCTCCTCCCCCACCATAATTTAGAATTGCTCCTTTAAAATCCCAGGATAGTTGATGCTTAGTTCTAAAAAAGCTTCTCTGGTATATCTAGACAATTGTACAGCCCTTTTCTTCCTTCTATACATTAATACACTCTCAGCACACAGTCTTGACCTTCTCGGGGAAATCTGGAGTACCTAAAATTCTTCAAGACTTCAATTGAATGGGAAATGATGAGGTTAAATTTATTTTAAAATTCAAAGGAAAATACATTCACTTCTGAAAACAACATAGCATATGTCCAAGGCATTGCACCTAATAGATTTAGCTTGTCAGCTGTTTCAGAGAGTATATTACATTTCTTTTCAAAATAAAAAATGTTATATATATGTTCATGCTCAAAGTCTAGCTGCACTTTTCTTTCTGGATTAATATCTTGATGCATTTCAGGTCAAAATTGGATTCAAAAGCTATGCTTTAAAAGGCCTTCTTAGAAAAAAAATATATTTTTAAATAACTGTTCCTCTGAAGCCAACCAGAATGTTTAAACGTTAAATTAACCAGTGGAAATGTCCTCTTGTAAATCCATGTACATAATGATGAAAATACGGAATGTGTTCATCCCTGAGACAATTTATCATATGGTTAGTAACCATTTGGCATTATTCTGTAGTTCTTGGGATTTGTATGAGGCATTTCATGTAACACTTGTGAAAATCATAATGCTCTGAAAAAAATATTTTTTGGGATCTGGTGCCTCTAGTGATTGTACTTCTATGAATATATTTAGGAGGTATCATATTAGGCATGTTAGAACAACTTAGTATTAATGTACCTGAATATTGAAACAGGCTAATTCTCTTTGGGTTGCAAACCGTTCAAATGATCTTCACATTTCATTTTAAAATAACATTCTTTTTCTCAAATCCACGTTGTATCATCCAGTTTAAGTAATGTACTATTTCTGCTCCTACAGCCCAGATCTTCCATTGATGACAAGCATATTTTTAAAGTATTGACATCGATGGGAGCTCTGCAAATTATGTAAAAGAGCAAAGTACTGCACCTGAGAACACTGCTGCATACGTGAATAGAGTTTTGCCCCAACTGGTAAAAGAGAGAGCTTTTCCACAAGATCTATCTGTTGAGGTTTTGGTCACAACCTTTTAGTTTATTAGCATATATGGGAAATAATCCTTTCCGGGAATGTAATTGAGTCCTAGAAATAGGAGATACTCTATTTTCTGGATAATCTTTTTGGCTTGGTTATGAGCAAAGGAATGCAACTCATTCATAGAATCATAGAAAGAAGGACGGGAAGGGACCTATAAGATCATCAAGTCCAGTCCCTTGCCATGGGCAGGAGATAATGGGGCTCAAACGGGCTCAATGAGGTATTTGTCCAGCCTCCTCTTAAAGACTGCCAGAGACGGCCATGGCTGCACCACCTCTGCTGGAAGTATGTTCCAGATTCTAGTTACCTGTACAGAAAAGAAGTTTTTCCTTATGTCCAGCAAAAACTTTTCTCCAACTACCTTGTGCACGTTGGTCCATGTCTTCCTAGGGAGGGCTTTTCTGATTCTGGAAAGTGTGTTTGGGCCAGGGCACTGGGGTGGAATAGGGAGATTCGAGTTCAAGGCTTCTCTGCCTGATGTAGACCAGAATTTCCTCCCAGATTATTCTAACTCCATGGCTAGGGACATTCAAAAAGGCTGAGCATGAATTGATTCAGTCTTTGCAGGCTAATCTAACCTGGCTAGTCTGAACCAGTTTGTAACCACACAGACATCATCTCTGGACTGAAAAAATTCAGGCACATGCCTGCAATGGCTCTGGCTAAAAGCTGGGGCAGGGACTCTCCCTTCCCTTCCACAATGCTCAGCTGAGGGCGGGGGTCAGGGGCCATGGCCAGGCCCCAGCAGAGTGCTGTGATGTTCCTCCCACTCCTGAGCCACCCAGCAGGAAATGTTTGTGACCCCTAATTCAGTGTTTATCAGTCCATTAAGAAAACAAAGTCTCTCTCCATTAGTTCAAGCTCTTCTTAAACAGCCTTTCCAAGAAAGGACATTACCAGTTTCCTGTTGATTAGCTCCAAAAAGCCTGTCTGCCTTTGTTGTCTCCCACTGCAGGGACTGTATCCAGCATGTGGTCTGCTAGCTAATGCTGAGAGGTGTAAGGCAGAGGGGTGGGGGAATAATCCAACTTAGACCAGTATATGTGTAATGTCTGTCCCTAGCCCATTGGATCAGGGACTTGGACTTTCTCTCCCTTGTCACAGGCCAGTATTATAATCACCAGACTATAGAAAGCAAAAGATTATTTTCCCCTCCAACCCCTAATCCTCTCTCGATGAAAACTGAAATATCTTGAAGAGCACAGACCATCTGCAGATGCTTCCTCAGTCTGTCAAATGATGTTTGCGTCTGAAGCTTGCTAAGAAAAATGTTTCCAGTTATTTGAGTTGGTGTAATAAAAGATACCAGATTTACCCAAAGAACCTTGTCTGTCTTTACAAAACATTGTGGCTTCAATGTCATTTCTTTAGTCAAATGCATTTCAGTCAGCTCCGTGACATGCATATGACCATACATCTTGATGTGATGTGCAGGAAACAAAAGCTTTTTGTGAGGATTGATAGTCTAACTGCAGTGCTGAAAAGGAAGACTGACAAAACTGTATTGCTTCCTAGCTTGAAATAGAATTGCTCTGAAAAGAGAGCTGGCCACACAAACTTCTGTATTTCTGTGCGGTACTTCCTTTCCATAATTTATCATTAAAAGATCATGTGAAAGAGTGGATTTAGATTAGAATTGGAAACCTAGCCAAAAGAGATAAGTCTTGAGGAAGGGTTGAAGGAGCAGATTGTGGGATTGCTTTGGCACCAAGGGAAGGGAAGCAGAGCCCTGAGGATAATAAAGTACCTGATACTGTTTGAACTTGAAACAAAAAAAAAGGAAAGCAGTGAAAAGAGTGAAATCCAAGGTGAACCCCCTTCTTAATTACTGTATGCAATACTTGTCACCCCATCTCAGATAGGTTATAGTAGAACCAGAAAAGGCACAGCAAAGGGCAACAAGTTGGTCATGGGTATGGAACAGCTTTCCTACAAGGAGGGGCTGAAACGTTTAGGACTTTTCACCTTGGAAAAGAGGGAACTGGAGGAGGCATTTGGTTGAAGTCTATAAAGTCATGGTCTCAAAAAAAGTAAAAAGGGAACTCAGTGTGATAGAGGCAATATCTTTTATTAGACTAACTAGATAGCTGCAGAAACATTTCTTTATTTGCACACTTTTGGGCGCATGCGCCCTTCCTCAGGCAAAGAAGTATGCAAAGATTGTAAAATTTATCCCAAGTAAGAATGAAACTTCATATGGCACAGGAGAGCTGGAGGGTGGTATAAGTTCTTCTGGGTGGAAAAGTTCATTTTCTGCAAGTTACACTAGGATAAAAGTTGGAGCAGTCTGTTTACCCCAAAGGTGTCTGATGACAAGCAGGATGTTGAATTTTGCTTCTTTCTTGTTAAGATATTTCATATTTCAAGAAGAGAACTGTTATTCACTATGTTTTATAATTCAAAAACTAGAATGTACCTGATGAAATTACCAGGCAGCAGGTTTAAAATAACTAAAAGGAATACATTTTTGCCCATTGCATAATTAACTTGAATTCTTTGCCACAGGGCAATTATGGCAGCAAATAAGAATTAGGCACATTTAGGGAGAATAAGTCCTTCAAAAGACTATTGCACACATCAGTTAGGGAGCTAACCTAATACTTAATACATCTTTAAACCTATGACTGACTGCTGGTAACTTGGAGAATATGACAAGTCATATACACATGCCTGTTCCTTATGCACTTCCTATAAAGTATCTGCTACTTGCTACTCTTGGAAAAAGGATTCTGGGTTATATGGGCTTCAGCAGTTCTTAAATTCTTTAGCAGACTGACAGGGTCAGAACAGAGGGAGAGGAAGATTATTTTAGCTTCAGACTGGTAGATACACTGGAGAGGGTGGACAGTAAGAAACTGGAATTGATGTTTGCACCTTTTCCTTCTGTAGGAAGGAACACTTTACAAATTGAGTAACAGACAGGATTCACGGGATTTCCAAATGTTCAAGCTAAATTGAATTGAAAACACTGAGGTCACCTTAAGGAAAAAAGTCAAACTACTGCATGTTTAATTGTAGTTCCATAAAATGTACTAAAAAAGTCCAAGTGATGATGATATGGTTATCGGGCTGTATTACTGTAATGCATTTTACTTAAAAATGCAAGGATCGATGTATAAAAATCTCTAGCTAGTTCTGAAAACAGCCAGCCCTCTGCTGGACATCACAGGCCATCAGCAAAACATCTCTGCTCTTTTTCTTGTCTCTAGCTCCCAGTGCAGTAATGAATCCAGTTAACTTCTCATCCTCAGCACCTTTCAAGTTGACTGGATTAATGCATCATCCTTTGTGGTTGTGATCTCTCACAAACTTACGTCCCTCTGGAAGAACAGAACTATCAGCCTTACATTTCAGGTGTGGCAGCACGTACAATAGATTTTTCTTGGCAGCTGACCCCTGCCTGTGGACCTCCCTTCTGGAAGAAATGGGATGTGAAATTGCACACATGGAAAAAAATGTAAAAACGTCTTCAGCCTTGCCTTCCCACAGAGATTGCTTTCAATCCCCTATAAATGCAATCCAACAACAGATTCTAGTTGACTGGGAGACTACAAGACCAGAGAGAACTTTTTAAGTTTACATGAATATATTTGTAGGTACTCAGACACTTGTGGGGTAGGAGCATGTAGATATATGAAAAAAAAAAAGAAAAGTTTCCAGAGTGTTTCACTGTAAAGCCTTGTATATCAATAGTTACACTGTTATATTGTATTTTATTAAATTATTGTTAGTATATAATGTTACTTATTATACAGTGTTCAAATGAATTATTTTCATACATTGTTTTGATAAACTATATAAAAGATGCTGTTTATATGTATTTAATGTTATAGAAAAATGGTTCTAGTACATAAACCACAGATTATGACCACGTGCATTGCAATAGCTATTTACCAAGGGGAGTAGGTGCAGCTAAACCTATCCTGCACTTCTATATTACTTGTGTTCAGAGTTGCACTATGCAGTCTTAACAATCCCTTTTATTTTTTCAATTTCCCAGTTTTTATCAGTAAATTAAATGACATATTTCTGCTGATAAAAGCAAAGTAAAAAAGCAGCTAAAATATAACTGCAAATGTTAAATTAATGGTAAGTTATTAGGAATAGTAAGTAGTTGAGAATTAACAGACACATTTAATACATTACTAATGAAGTACAGTCCTCATAGAAGTGAAATTGCTGTGATTTCATTATAATCTTTTCCATATGCAGGCTCACTTTTACTATCCAGGTATATGGGAAATCGCCTATTGACAGAAAAATGGAGCAAACTCAAGCCCCGAAAAAGTTGCTTATTTTTAAATGGTCATATTTATAACTATCCAAAGAAAAAAGGTCCTATTTTTGTCATGTGGCTGAACACGAAGATTCATATTCAAAATCAGTGAAAAATGTCCTATAATGTTGATGTACATTGCCAGAAAACAACAGTGTTGTTCTTTGTGAGCTTCCATAATATAAATATGTTAATAAAATATCACTGTTTATTTTCTTTGCAGATGGTAACAACTGACTACTTGGAAACTTCTGCTTATGCAGAATTAACTTATGCATTTATTTAGTAATTATTCCAGGGATGGGGTGTAGTGCTAGTCTGGTTAACTTCCTTGCTGTGAATCCAGAGGTGCAAATTTGAGTCTCTGAACTTGTGTTGAAGGCTACCCACAGCCCACCCAATCATGTGGACTGGGGAGCCAAAGGCAGCCATATGTGAAGCTAGCCACATCATGCTCTTGTGTGTTGTAGGTTACAGAAGCTGTTGTGCCTTTACCATACAAATCCAGAAGGCCATCAAGGCTTATGAGGGACCATAGTCCTTAACTTCTGCACAGAACACATTACACCTCTGTTCTGTGAGCTGCATAGGCTTCACTTAATGTCCCAGCGTAATTCAGAGTTTTATTACTAGCAACAGAATCCTTCACAGTCCAGGTTTTGGAGGCCATCTAGCCACATTGTGAGATGCATCTGTTTTTCAGCCATTTTTATTTTGTGGGTCATTTTAGTTGATTGGAGGCAGTGTTATCATTTTGAATGGGAAGGTATTTTGGTAATTGTGACAAACATTGGGTTATTATGTGTTTAATTTTGATGTTTGATTGTTCTTTATGGAAGAGTATAAGGTTAGAAGTGTTAAATAAGAGGGAATAAAAGATGCCAATTCTCACAATCTTCCCCCTTTTTCTTCTATTTGCATATAAACAGAAGAATTCCCAAATGGCAACTAATGACAGCTGTAGGTAAAGCTAAATTGGGACATGCTAACCCCCCCACCATGTTCTTAGAACATTTGAAAAAAACTTCTTCCTGATGTCATTCAAGAAGTATGTTTACTGTCAGTTTTCAGTTAGAGATGGAAGAATATACTTTTCACACACTTAATCTCCGTTTTAGGAAGGTACTTAAGTGTGTGCTTATCTTTTAAGCATGTGGATAGTTCTCAATGGCTTCAGTGCAAATGACTTAAAATCAAGGGCACATTTGCTAGTAATTGGCTCCAGAATTTTAAAGCTGCCAGAATCTTAAAGCTTTTAAATTTGGCAACTGAATATTGAACATTTTCTCTCTCTCAGAAACTTATAAGAGCTTTGTACTGTCCATATACATACCTAACTCTCCGGATACTCATAACTTAGTTCATTTCTATTCATTTTCTACAAATTATTGTTGTTCTCAGTGACATCTTGACTATTTCACATTTTAAAGCCATTTGAATTGCATGTGGGCAAAAAAGATTTCAAACATTCTTCGAGGCCAGATTTTAATATGAAACTTCAGTCTTTTTAGTTTTTTAGCATCCTTACTGATGTATGATTTACATGCCTAACTTATGCATGTGAGTAGTGCTATAAGCTTTTTGAATTTTGCCAGTTTCATGCTTTGGCTGTTTTTGTGGTAGCTTTATTTAGAAAACATGAGTAGAATATTTTAAAATAAATAGTAGAAGTGTATATTTTCATCCCTCCAGTTATTAAATAGGCTTAATACCATTATTTTTCTTTTGCAAAGAGTGAGCATGGGAGTTTTCAGCTCAAGGGTTGAACATGCTAATGTTATGATTGATTGGAACTGCTGGTTATAAAAGGAAACTGTTGTGCAGTTCTAAATATATTATTTATGACACACACACACTGAACATTTCCCTTATCAGTGTTGATGAGAGGGTCAGACTCTTCCACAGGGGAAAGAATAGAACTCTTCACTGTAATACCTCTTACTGGGAAGAATTCACATCCAATAATACAATACACTAGAACTCTGTGCTATGGTATTGATTCAGTGCTGACTCCTGAAAGGAGAGCACCAGCTATGTGTTTTCCAGCAACACCTTTCTAATCACCTTTATTTTTATTTAGGGTCTCCCGTTAAAGTGATGAACAGCTATACGTCTGTTTAATGTGCAAGATCTGAAAGGAATTTGACTATTATCCTTTCCTGTTTTCAAATGCCAGTTTCTTTCCCAAAGGGATTTTGTTTTCTGCTACTAGATTAATAGTCATTCTGGTATGCTTCATTTTACACTTACTGTTGTTGTCATCATCATTGTCATCATCATCATCTGATATTTATGTTTTAGTGTGCCTAGAGGCTGCAGTCATTGACCAAATCTCCACTGGGGCTGAACAAAGGCATAATGAAATTACAGTTCTGCCCCTCAGCTATTTGTTCCATTGCCTTTGGCTTTATGATAGGATAGAAACTAATTGCCAAATGGGCTAGTCTTATTTACCATCATAAAGCTCATTTGCCTGTCTTCTCTTGTAATGTTACTACATATAAGCCACCCTAGCTGTTGGCATAGACAGGAATTAATATGGAAATACATGGACCACACTTTCTTGTGGTTTGTGTCTGAGAGAGAAAAGGCAGAAGGGCTTTTATTAGCAAGGCACGCACCAGCAGATGTCGAGAGGCTTGGAAAGTGAAGGGTACTGTCTTGTCTGTGGAGACTGTATTACTACTAAGCAGTAACATAGTGTACCACTATCAAACTGCAATTACAGGCTCTAAAACTAAGCAAACAGCAATGAACCTAAACTGTAATTTTCCAAGATCAGGAGCTTGAAGGAAAGCCAGAATTCTAAGCAGGGTTCAGATGCCAGTTCTTACATCCCACTCTTTCTCTATATATGTATTCTTCTGGCTTAAAGTTTTTAAAAACAACAGGAACTTTGGCTAATTACTTGTCAGCAGCTTCATAGATGGAAATGCCTCCCAATTTTGTTTCTGTTTCAAAGGGAAAAGATACTTGCTTTTCAGTTACTATACTTGCATTATGAAGCTGCTTAATAAAGGCTGTTCATCGCCCCATTTAAACACGTGACATTTAAGCATGCAGATAGTCCCATTGAAGTTAAATCATTGTAGTTGCATGTAATGTAAATACCTTGCTTTAATAGGTTCTTATTGAACAAAAAATAACTTTCTAAGGGTTCTGCCTTTATGGTCAGACAGTACAATGACACGCGGGCTTTGGTGCCCTCTGCTGCCTAATTTTTTTTTTTTAATTTGTTCCTTTGCTGAAGTAGCACAAGTCGTGTCAAAATATGCCATCTGGGTTGCTGCTAGAATTCTGACTTTTCTTCAGGCTGTTTGCTCCAGGGAGAGTTAACCGTCTTTTACTTATTTCAAAGGTGACAAAAAATTTAAAGAAATAAGGATTCCTTCACTGCTCATCAGATACTTAGCTGCATATTATTTTGATAATTTAAGAGTTCCCTCTGAAAGATGTGATAGTGGGAGATGTATTTAAAAGACACTTCAGTAGATCAAATTATTCATGGTCTCAATAAAATCAGTAAGCCAACATTAATACTAAATTCAACAATTAAATGAGTAAGTACTAACAGATCCTCATAATCTATCCTCTCTGCTGGTATATATGGTCTCTAACACAATAAGAGATAATATCCACCTTCTGTACAGAAGATTTATTGGGAAAAATGTACACTTTCTGACTTCAGTTCCTCAAAATGGCATCTTGAGGTGTCCTGCTCCATTTCTTGCATCTCCACGCTCCTTTCAAGTTTTCAAATTTCTGCAGGGTCTCTTCCCCTAATCTGTAATCCCTGACCTTGAATTCCCCATCTCTCACAACTATGTCAATGCATCTTTCATACCAACAACAGTAGAATACAAAGGGAATGGAGTCTTTATTCATGCCTTCATGACTTCAACTATTACAAATTCCTTCTGTCCTGTCCTGTCCTGTCCTGTCAAAAGCTTCAACTCTCCAGACTCTAGCCTGTGTAGAATACTGCTGTCTCAAAAAAGGTAAGACTATGGCTTCTTCTGCCCCCAGCATATTTTGGAACAACACTTAACTTTCCTTCATAAAGCAAGTTTTTATAAATTCTCTTTAAAAAAATGATGCAGGTGTTTCAGCTCTTTTTGTATCCTTTCTTCCAAACCAAATCTCACCTTGTCATTAGGCCTGTGATGCTACCAAGTCTTAATTTTGGCATACTGAATATTTTCTGGAATGAATAAGAACATCACTTGTCAATGTGAATAATACCAATACCATACTGCACAACATTGTCAAGTGTTGCCTAGCAATCGCTATGGAATCTGCTAGTTCCATTTCATACCTTACATCTGTTTTTCTGTGTGTTACTTTAAGTGTTTCCCTGATCACAAAGATATATGAAGTATTATATTATATATGAAGTATTCATGATCTGCGCTGGTATAAGGATAATTGAAATTATGCCTATGGTTGAATTGCATAAGGCCTATAATCAACTATGCAAAAACTGTAAAATCCTGTCCTAATATTGCATTAGCTTGACTTGTTTGCATTGAATATATGTCTTTGTTTTAAAGGGGTGAGTTTGATTTAGAATAGTAGAGACTGCCCTTTGCACCCAGCCAATTTTCTTAAGTCAGCCTACTATTGATTGAGCTGCTGAAGTGTTCTGGGTTTTGCTGCTGTGAATGAAGCTAAACTGCACTAGTGTAGGAAGGGAAATAAAGTACATCTACCGGATGAAAATGAGGAATGTTGGTCTGCCTCATAAACATGTTACATGAGCTTTTTCTTATTGCATGCTTATTGTCAGTATCTTGACACCAGCTACATGGAAATATCAGATGCCTAAAATACTTTGACATTAAAAAAAGGGTAAAAATAGGAGGTACCATTCAGGAAGATGGACAAGGTCAAAAGTTTTATAGTTGGGTATATGGATGATTTGAACTGGCTTTAGTTAAATTTCCATACATGTATATCGTGTGGAAAGGATAGCCATAAGGGTATGTCTAATAAAGAAATAGCCATATTTGATGTTTCTTTACTTATGAAGAATAAATATAATGTATATAAACTAGCAAACACTGATCTCAGAGTCCCACTCTTAAGTTGGAGTATAATTTTCATTTTCACGTAGCTATTTAGCACTAAGACTAATTTTGCACTGTGAAATAGACAATTTTGCAGTGGCCCGGGGTGCATAAATGATTGCATCTGATCACAAAATTTACTACTGTTGCAATGCATACATCCTCTCTTTTACTTGTTTGATTATGCTCCTTACTTTAGAATTGACAACAAAGTATAAAAACAGCAAGCCCTATAGAAATTTTTTCTTACCCCAAAACAGCAAAACCTTCATCTTTCACATGACTCTCAAATGGTTATGAAAGATGTTTTCCATTAAAAAGTAGTTCACATGCATTTTAAATTCCAGATAAACTTTCTTTGCTATTTGTGCAAATTATAATCTACATTAGCAGCTAAAATGTTAAATATAAACTGTCACTGCAATGAAATGTTATGTCAAAATTAAACTTCAGCCTTGATATTAAAAATTAAAATGATGAAATACTGAAATTCATTATGCTCTTCCCAGTAACAGATATCCTTGCCAAATAAAGTATTTAGTCCTAAGGGTTTAAAGGCAGGCCAGGTCTGATACTGTAAAGCAAAGTTGTTTGAGTGACAGAAGCATGAAAAAAAGACCAAACAAAACAAAAACCCCAGGTTAGCGTGGTATATTTGTAACATGTGTTGTCTCCCCAGGATCTGCACCTTATAGGCCATATCCTCAATTTACAGGACCTCATACAGGTCCTGCAACTTAGCAAGTAATTTGCTTTCTGCTGAGGGAGCAGGACCTGGAGCCATGCATTCTTGTTGTAGTGTTCCTGTGCTTGTTGCAGAACCCTGTGGGTTTCCTAGGCAAAGGCCCCCACTAGGTCCAGTTGTTCCCACAGTCCCAGAACATATTGGACAATGTTCCAGCCCTCTGTGCCCTGCCTCCCATATAGAAGTTCAAAGGGAGACAACCCCATAGATAACTGAGGAATCTCCTGGATTGCAAATAGGGCAGGAGCACATCTCTTCCAGGGTCTGGTCATACTTCTGGACCGGACCATCACTCTGGGTGTGGTAGGTGGGAATTCTAACAAGGTAGACTGAAATGCCCACAACTCTTCCAGGAGCTGAGACATTAAGATGGTAACTTGGTTGCTTAATACTTCTCACAGGAGCCCTAAACTCAAGATCTTCAGTAGTTCTGTAGACATTATTTGGGCTGAGACACTGTGGGTCATTACCACCTCTGGTCACAGGTTAACATAGTCCACAAGTATCAGGATAAAGCAGCACCCACTGATACTTGGTTCCAAGGGCCCAACAATATCTATTCCAAACTGCTCAAATGGGGTACCCATCAACAGCAACAAATCCAGTGGTACTAAAGGCTCTGGGGCCATCTGTTAGTGCTGGGGCCATATGGATCAGTCATATTTGATGTCCTGTTAAACTCTAGACCAGAAAAAATTGAGAAACACCCCATTCTGGTATTTCTTGACTTGCAAAGAGCCTGCTCATGGAATGTCACACCAGTTTCAAAATTTGTATTTGATGCAGCCTTGGAGCCAACACCAACTTGGCACCAGTTGTTTTGTCCTGTGCAGCTCACATCAGGAGATCATCTTGCAACTAACTCAGTATTGCTCAGAGATCCTGGGCAGCCAGCTGAGTATCTATGATGTTGTTCAGGGGTAGGCAAAATACGGCCTGCAGGATGGATGTGGCTCACCAGGCCAAATTATCCGGCCTGCAGGGCCCCTAAAAATTTTCGAAAATTAATATTTATCTGCCCCAGCTGCATGTCAAAGATGACAGGAGCCTGGGGCAGTAGGACCCAGGGGCAGCTGGTGACAGGACCCAGCAGCAGCCAACCCCTGTAAGTGGAAGCCAGAGGCCTGGGACCATGGGACTGTTCCCGCCTACCTTTGCATGAAAGTGAAATTCAGGTAAGAGTGTCGGGGTGGGGAGGACTGCAGGTGATTCCCCCAGTCCTCAGAGCCAGGTCAGGCTTGCTCCTGCTGAGTCTTGCGGTCGTGGCCACGCAGCCAGGACCCACATACCAGAGTGGCTGGCGGGTGGGCAGGAAAGCGGTGAAAGCAGCGGCAGGCAGGGGGGAGTGGAAGCAGGCGGGCATGTGGGAGTGCAGCGGCAGGTGGATGGGAATACGGGGCCTGTGCTGGTGTCCCAGAGCCAGCACCAGTGGAGCCCAGAGCTGGGCTGGGCTGGCTCCCCCCCTCACCCTGCTGGTACAGCCCGGCCTGGTTTCATAGACCCCCTGATGGCCTAGCCCCATGCTCCTGCTGCCCCTGCTCTGGGCCCCCACTGGCCCTGGCTCCAGGACACCAGTGCAGGCCGCATGCTTCCACCTAGCTGTCACGGTACTCCCACAGGCCCGCTCATTGCCACTCTCCCCTGCCTGCTGCCATTTACTGCATCCCTCCTGGCTGCCTGCCACTCTTGCACCACATAGCTCCTGGCTACGTTGCCAAACTGCAGGAGCACTGGTCCTGCATCAGTACTCTGGGACCAGAAGCAGGGGATGAGGAGGTGCATGTGTGTGCATGTGCACATGTACATCCGTACAATGAGGGAGGGAGGAAGGGCAGGGGAGAGACAGACTGAGCTATGAGGGAGGGACAGAGTGTGTGTATGTGCATGTATGTGTTCATAGGGTGAGTCCCACATGGACACCCCACCATATACATGCACCCACACCCACCCTCACACTGCCATACATGCAGACCCCCACATCCCCTTACACCCCAGCCACCATCCCCCCATAGAGCCCCCCACAAACCCTGTACCCAAACCCACTCGCATGCTCCCTCACCTTACACCCCCCACACCTATCCACCCCCCACAACACCCCACAGACACACCCACACCCTCCCCCACATACCCACAGCCACCCACAAACCTATATCCACCCCCATGCCTGCCACCCTCCCACAATATACAAGTGTAATGTCACAGGCCAGCTGGGCATTGTGAGTGTATCAATTTGGTTGCAGGCTGATTGAGTGCTGCAACTGTATCAGCCACTAGGCTGTTTGGTTCGAGATCAAGGAGGCGGAGTTGGGAGTGAAGCAAAGATGAGTTTCACTTATAACAGTAAAGATAAATTTTACTTATAGCAGCAAAATAGCAACAAAGATATGTTTAAACAGCAAAATATGGTTTACATGTATGACAGTTAATAAAAAGGGTAAACTAATAAACAGAAAATATAACAATAAAAGTTAAAAATTGACACTGATAATGAAAACAGACAGACAAATTGACAAAGAGTTCCCACTTCGTTTGCAGCTTATCGATAGTCCCTCAGTGCCAGGTACACGCCGAGTTGATCTAGCGAAGTCGGGCGTCCCCGATCCATGCTGTCAGAGGGAGCACCGGGGTAGGTCCCTCAGTCGGGATCTGGTCCTTGCTCACGGTGGGGGTCTGGAGTCCAGGCTTGGAACAACAATGACCATTCTGTTCTGTCCTTGATGTGGTTCAACAAGGACAAATGCAGAGTGCTGCACCTGGGGAGAGGGAACCAGCATTATGGTTATAGTTTAAGGGCTGACCCTCTCAGCAGCACAGAGGCAGAGAGAGATCTTGGAGTCATGATTGACTCCAGGATGAATATGAGTTGCCAATGCGATGAAGCAATAGGCAGAGCCAACTGCAGCCTGTCAT
>NW_017729027.1:46485554-46495956 GCF_001723915.1 Gavialis gangeticus | reverse complement strand
GTTGAGGGCCTCTGTGGCCAGCCCTATGAGGAGAGGCTGAGGGACCTGAATCTCTTCAGTCTCCGCAAGAGGAGACTGAGGGGGGATCTTGTGGCTGCCTACAACCTTATCAGGGGCCAGCAGCAGGGACTCGGGGAAAGTCTGTTCACCAGGGCCCCCCTTGGAGTCACTAGGAACAATGGCTACAAGCTGAGGGAGGATAGGTTTAGGTTAGATATTAGGAAGAACTACTTCACTGTAAGGGTGGCCAGAGCCTGGAATAGGCTTCCCAGAGAGGTGGTGCTCTCACCTTCCCTGGAAATCTTCAAGAGGAGACTGGATAGGCACCTGGCTGGGGTCTTATGACCCCTCCCACCCCCAGTGCTCATTCGTGCCCATGGCAGGGGGTCGGACTCGATGACCTGTCTAGGTCCCTTCCGACTCATTGATTCTATGATTCCTACTGGTCACCTGATGTGCGTGTTCCTTTATATCCTGTCCTATGCTAATCTGTTGGCTTTAGAGCCACTCACAATCTTACCATACAGCTGTTACCCTATGGGGTTAAAAGGTGTTAGAAATTACTATGATAGGTTACTGTCTAAACTTGGGTTTACCCAACAAGCAAATCACACCATATCATTTTGGGGTTTGAGATTAGCATTTTCGCCCGCCTAAATTCAACTCACTTGGAATTTTTAAAAATGTGTTAATTATACCATGTGGTCAGGTTTGTCAATTTTACTGACCTTTAAGCAAAAATTATTAGATCAGCTAAGTTTGCAGTTTTGTTTTCTAGTTCCACTTCTTAGGGCCCATGTTAGTCTTATGATTGGTACAGACAGTTAATTTTAACATTACGGTTATGCTTCTGACAGACAGGATACATCTGCGGGAAACAATTTTGCAAGCTTTGCCTTAGCCAATATTAACTATATGCCAGATCTTTTTTTGCTATAATTTGCTCATTAACCCCTTTGGTTCTGGCCACAGCAGCATAAGACTTCATCAATCACCTCTATGTATACTACACAAATGCATGTAAATCAGGACAAAATATTTTTAAATCAAATTAATGAATTGTAGATGTTCGATTTTTAGAATATAATTTGGTATTTTTCTGGTTCAGAGATGGGAAACCCCTTGCTGAAAGGAGTACTTCCAGGGACAAGGGGAGGGACTTCTGGTGGCAAAGGTCAGGGCTTAGGGGTGGGACTTCTGGTCACAAGATGGCGATCAGGGGGTGGGGCACCTGTCAAGGAGCAGGGCTACCCATGTGGCCCTCAACAGCTTGCCTAAACTTGGTAAGCAGACCTCCAGCCAAAATAATTGCCCACCCCGGTCTTGCTGTTCAGCAAAGCCAGCCAACCACAAGTTGATTCAAAGACTAGGTTCTTTCTTTGCTGTTACGTGAAGTCAGGCCACTCTGCTATGGTCCTCACCTTACCCACAGGTGAACTGCCCATTGAGCCTGGTTCTGGTAAATCTTCTTTGGGTCCCCCTGTCTTGCACTGGATTCTGACCTCATTCTTTTTGCCTTGTACCCAGGTTCTCTGACACTAAAGCTACCTTCCTAATTCATTGGCACTACTGGTGTGGCATAGCTTGGGATGCAAAGACAAAAGGGAATCTCTCTCCTATTTCCCTACGTAGCTTCAAGGGCTCATAATTTCCTTTCTGTCACGCAGCCAGGTGTAGCAACTTGGTCAGTGGGCCCCTCAGGTAAGAAAGGTAGTTGGCTACTGATGCAACCAGTTCAACTGTCCAACCCCCAATCAGGAGTTACTCAATTCTACCCATTATGAAGGTGTATCTTGTGTATAGAGGTTATGCACATGAATTCTGCAATTGTGAGCTGGATGGAGGCTCATGTTTGTATATCTGGCCTAGGAAAGGTGTCCTAGGACACACACATGTTTTACCATGATGGCTAGAACTAGAGAACCTTGAATGGAGAGCCTATCGGGACCTTTAAGTCTCCAGGCTGAACATAAAAACAGTTCATGAGGAGGCAATCCCAGCACCAGGTTAGATGCGTGAAAAGTAGACTGAGGGCTCCCTTTTACCTGGGTCTAATACCACCACTTGGTGGTGATTCTCTTCTGCCCCTGACTCCATGGTCCAAAGCTGCTGAACTCCCACCCCCTTATCATTTCAGGGAGTGGGATAGGCCTGCCAGGCAGTTTGTGCAGCCTCTATCCAGGGAGTCGCAAGCATACCCAGCTTTCCTTTATATTCAGGCTTTGGTGGTCCTGTCCCTTTGGCCCAGTTGGAGGCTTCCCACATTCTAATTCTGCCTCTAAAAAGTCCTCAAATAAAGTGGACTGCCTCCTTAAGGTCCAGAACTCAGTGTCTATAGACCCACTTCCAGGTATCTGTTCAAGCTGTTTGTCACCAATTCTACAACTTTTGTGGGCAAGTTGGATCCTGGTTTCAGCCACCAGGTGCATGCGTCTTTAGGTGCTATGTCACAGGTTGGGGCCAAGAGTCCAGGTGAAAAGGCTCCATTGAGGACTGGCATCGGTATGACTCCTTCATGAGCCCCACTGAATCTGAAATGGCAGACTTGTGCAGCCTAAGCCCCCAGAAGTCTGTAGGCTGCTTAAGTTTTCCCAGTCAGTAAAGGTGCCTGCCTATGAAACAGAGAAAGCCCACTGTTCCCAGGGCCACTGATGCATCCTAGGCATCTACTCAAAGGTCTCTTAAAATGCTTTTGGCTCTTTGTCAGGTCCCATTTTGATAAGTGTTCCACCTGTCTGGGTTAGGACAGCTTCAGCCACCTTTACTAATTCTAGCGATTTAAGTATAAAGTGGATGCTCCTCTTGTTATTTTTGCTGAAACTGCTGCTTCTGAATCTGAAGCTGCTGAAACACCTGCTGTTGTTGCTGAAATGCTTATTGCTACCACTGAAGCAACACCTCCATCCATTTCAATGCTGCTTTGGGGTTCATTTTCCTGGGTTGCGGCTGAAGGCTGCCCTGCACCATCTGTAAGTGGGATGGTGTGCCTGACCCCTTAGGCACATCAGCCAGTCTAAACAGCACAGCATAACACAACCACTAATCCTGTGCAAAACAACAAATGAGCAAATAAAATCTTTGGCTTTTCTCTAGGTAGCAGGAGAGTTCCAGCTCTTTCCAAGCTGTGTGCCCCTGATGGGAGGAGCCAGGGCCAGCAGTTCCTTGTAGCCAGGTCAAGGGGACGTTGTCCCCACCCCCAGCAGCAGGCAGTCCCCTGGGGCCAGGGGACAGCTGTCTCCTGGCCTGGTGCTCTGTGCCAACCCCTGTGCTAGCACCCAGGGAGAAACTGGAACTCCCCCTGGTGGCTGCAGGAGCCTGCTGCAGGGACCTGGGTGCAAATCTGTTTCTTAATCTCTGCATGTGTAACACCTACCCAAACCCCCTTACTCTGCAGTATTTTACTGCACAGCAAATCTAGGCTGGAGTGAATGCATGTGTAGACACAATCTGTGACATTGGTACAGTGGTACTACTTAGACAGTACACTTTTTGCTTCAGGGACAACCCTTTTGTTCTTTGTACAACACTTAACAAATGGGATTTTGATTCATGACCAGGGTTTCTTGGTGCTACTAAAATATTAATAAATAATAGTGAAGAGTGTTTCACCTGGAGCCTAGCATTTTCTTTCCTTGCACAAATGCTTATAGTAAGGACTGTAAAAAAACTACTGTTTGGACACATCTACACATGCATGTTACTACACTTGAATAAACTCCAGAGCTTATTGCACCAGAGTTTAATCAAGCTGGGCGTGCATCTGGATGTTCTCCCAGAAGTGCAGCATGTTGAGCTGGGATGGAGGGGTCAGCCTGCCAGCCCAGGGCTGCTTTTCCCCAGCTCAACATGTTGTGAAGGGACTGACTGGGACATGAGGGCGCTTCAGTGCAAGGCTAGGTGGCAGGCAGCCCCCGCACTAAAGCACCCTCATGCTCCAGACAGCCCTTCCAGCATCTACATGTGTGCTGCTGTGGAGTTTTTTACTGTTATTTAGAAGTACTATCCTGCTGTGGAGTAAATTACTTTATTCCAAACGAATCAACACATGTAGATACGAAACTTCTATTGCACAGCTAATTAGTTAACTACTCAGTAAACGCCTTGTGTAGGCGCAACCTTTGAGAATCAAAAGGAGAACATGTCTTGCTGAAGCAGAGCTTCCTATGCTCTGAACTGAATCTCTGTCAAAGGAATAGTCAAAGCACTATTCGCTAGCTTGCAAAGATACTGAACTTTCTGAGACTTCAATGTTCATGAAATCTGCTCACAAAATAAATCATATATATCAGTAATATTACTAGTATATTTTGGTTGGGATTGTTCGAAGTGCTCAGTTCTTCAGTGGCAACTTCAATAGAAACACAGTTAGGTGACTGGGTACTTTTGAAAGTTCCATTCTTCATTTCCAAATGTTACTTATTGCTCTAATCTACCTTGTTTATGGAGTGTTCAGTCACATTAGCATCTATGTAACACCTTACTAAGGGCACCCTGATTATTAATGTAGTATATAATTACTTTGCTAATCTGCCTGCAAATATTCAGAGGTTCTTTGCTATGTGTACATAAAATATAACTATTCTGTCAGCTGAAGATGAGTCCCCTCTTCCATGGAGGAAGTCTATTTTCCATACCTATAGTCGCTACTGGATTTTAGAAAAGATGCAGTCAAGTCCAGATAACTCCCTGTGCTATGCATCTCCTGTGCTTACTGAGATCTTCAGTTTTGAGACCAGCCTTATTAGTATTCTTGTACTAATGGCCATAAAGCAACTGCAGCATCTTACTACATAATACCCTCTATCACTGACACAAGTCCTCAGTTTCATGTACATTGTAGCACTTCTAGTGGTTGGCTTTTGAGGTTGTCCATCACTCAGCATGGGTGGAAAAAACAGGGCTAGACTACTACCACCCCTTCATACTTCTTTCATCTAAGGCAAAGGTTCTCAAACCTTTTCTTATAGATTGCATAGATTACATAGAAATTTTCTCATTGTGTATCCCCTTCCAGATTTGCCAGCTGTCTGCATATTCCTACCAGCACATTTTATATTTTAACCCACTAAATGTCAATTATAATGAAAATTAAATCTGCCATTACACAATTTTCCCCCACGTACCCCCCAGAGATGTCTTGCATACCCCCAGGGGTACATGTACCATAGTTTGGGAACCCCTGATCTAAGGATTTTAAAATGCTTCAGTTAATTAAAACCTCACTACAGAGGAAAATAAACATCACTTAAATACTCGGAGGAAAGAATTTCTGTATTCTAAGCCTGGCTCTGACACTAACCCCTGCACTCAATTGCTCAGCCTCAGCTTCAGCCTGTACCATTGCTGGATGTACTTGTCCATCCAGTGGGGAATTGGTAGGATAAATCAGCTAAGATTTATAGAGCTCTAGGGACTAGTTTTTATTGCAATAAACACATACCAACAGAAGAGGGGTCACCCCAAACTTATTACATACCAGGTGAATTATAGCTACTCTTTCTTAGCTGGGTTTATTTTTAAGAGTGTGTGTTTATTTATATTTGTGCTTCACTTTAAATACCAGGGGAAGGAACATCTCAGGAAAGAGTAAATTCCAAGCAGTTACCAAAGATTATGTTTTATGTCAAATGTCTTCATTTAATAAGAAATTATTAAATTAAAAATCACCTAGATATAAAAGGGAAAATACAGCATAAGAAAAAACAATCCTTAAAGTGTATGTTCCTAGCAAGCAAGAAATGAAAAAAAGGTATGGGTATGTCTACTCTGTTACTGAGGATTGACTGTGAGGGATATCCTCAGCTACCATGCCATGTGAGCTACTCCCTTCTTATCTATCATACTTTGTCATGGCCACACCCAAGACAAACTTAAAGGTAGTAGATGTAGACAGTGAGGTGCCAAGGGCTGAAGTCAGGTCTAGACTTTTGCAGAACTGCTGCCAGCTGTTTTCTTGTGTTTATGGCCTAGAATGGCTGGGTGGGCTTTGAATGTGGTTCAGGAAAGGGCAGGCTAGAAAGAAGCTTGACTCTGGTCTCTGAGATTCTGGGCGTAGTGCTGTGAGGGGTCAAGGCTATGTGTGTAGTTGTGATGGGGACTCTTCGGTAGCAGCATCGATATTCCCTATGTAGTTTAGAACTCAGGAATCTCCAAAGCTTTCACATTACAAAGGTCTACATCAACACATAGAAAGAAGTAATTCTGCTCTCCAGATAACATACATGTTTTATAGTGGTTTCAAAGAAGTGCAACAGAGAAGATGCACCTTGGAGCAGCACACAGCTGCCCAAAGTCATTTGCCATAGCTGCTAGCCTCCACCAGGGCGTGTCCACACTTGACGCTATGGTACAGTAGCAAGGAGCTACTATGCTGTAGCTCGTTGCTACAGCAACGTTGCCAGGCACAGATCATGATGGTGATGCTACTGCGCAGTAGCATCTAAAAATAACCGTGAGGTGACGGGACTGCACAGTAGTGCTGGTTATTGTGCAGTCATTTAGTACTTGGTTAAATGAATACTGAATGACTGCCCAGTAATAACTGTGCAGTTGGCTGTTTGTGTAGACAGACCCACAAAATCATAATCTGCCCCCTTGCTTATGCTTTCCTACCTACCCTTTGTATTTTCCCAATTCTATTTTGTGAGTATATCTGGTACCATACAGATTTCTCTAACTGCTCAGGATTAATGATCATTTTCCATTATTTTTCATAACTGAATATATTTCTCCTTCAGTGGAGGCTGAAAGCCAACATTCTTTATAGATTTCCTCTAAGAATTGTCCTTTTAAAAAATGTCTACCTGTTAGTCTTAAAATAGCTGCATTTTCTAACTGGGGGGCAGCTCGGCTTCATTCCCTTTGGGAAATACTAGAAATAAAGGCTTTGCTGGAAAGGGGCATTTTGCTAATGGAATCTGATTGAGACTAAGACTGTGTAGCAGCCATTTTAAAAGAGCAAAGATCTATGTGGAATTTTATGAAAAATAATTAGCAAATGGCTCATCAAGAATGACTGGGGGGCAGGTGAGAAAAGAGTTCTTCAGGTAAATCGGGTATCTTTTATTAGACCAACTCAAATACTTGGAAAAATTATTCTTGGCAGGCTTTTGGGTTTAAATACCCTTTGTCAGGCTGAGGAAGCATCTTCAGTTGGTGTGAGCTCTTCCTGGATGGAATGAATAATGTTCTTATTATTCGTAATAGTGTTCTTAATATTAGTATTATTAATAGTATTCTTACGATTCATAATAGTATTCTTACTATTCATTCCATCCAGGAAGAACACACAGACCAACTGCAGATGCTTCCTCAGCCTGTCAAAGGGTTTTTAAACCCAAAAGCTTGCTAAGAAGAATTTTTCCAACTATTTCAGTTGGCCTAATAAAAGATATTGCATTTACCCAAAGAACCTTGTCTGCCATTTTAAAATTAACTCACAACTAAGCAATTTACATGTAAACTCTCAGAAAAGTCATTGTGAACTGAAATTAAATCCTGGAAATTTGGGGAGGATACCCTGTGCCCTTATAAGGTTGAGTCTCTGCTTGATTCATAGATGTTAGGGGCTGGAAGGGACCTTACAGATCATTGGGTCCAGCCCCACTGCACTTGGGCAGGAAAGATTGCTGGGGTCAGATGACCCCAGCAAGGTGGGTGTCACGATGCATTTTGAAGATCACCAGGTTGGATGACTGTACCACCTATGTGGGGAACCTGTTCCAGACCCTGGGCACTCAACTTGTAAAGAAAGTCGAGGGATACCATAATGTTAAAAACATTCTGACCGGTTGTGGTCTTGCTGAGTTCTTTGCAATGAGAGCATTGTTCTATTATTTTTCTGTAGTCAAAAACTGAGTGAAAAGTAAGAGCTGGCATGTTCTGAGGGGCACCTTAAGTCTAAAAAAGCTGAACACTACTGCTTTAGAAACACAGTTCCCATTTCATAGACTTTTGCCATGTAGAGTTGTGATAGGTTGGAAAGTTGGTTTGTTTGGGGTTTTTTGCTCCCCGTCCTTTTCAAGGAAGGATTTTGAAGAATTCTTTTCCCTTTCAAACTTTAACGTGCCCTCAGTTTTCTATAATTAGGCACATTTGAGATTTGAAAATAGGTCTGAAAATAGCACCTTCCAGTCTGATCCTCAAGTTTACAGACAGCCACCTACCCAAGATTTCTAAAAATAACTATTTGAAACCCTCATAAAAAGGCAGAAAAACTGAAACATCAGGAATGCCCTAGGATATGCCACAAGTAAAATCAGGGGAGATCAAGGCACTGCTGGTGTTTTACACAAAACCATGTAGATGTAACTATTGCACTGTAGCAGCTGCACACTCCTAAGCGGCAGCTCCCCCCTTCAAAACGGTTTAAATGCAGCAGTGTAGAGACCCAGGACAAAGCCAAAGTGGTTACTTCCAGTTGCTAGTGCAGTTGCAAACAAATGCAAATGTGCAGCTCCCAACAGCAGTCACTTCTTTCGAAGCAAATGTACCAACCTCAGCATAATCTTTTTTATGGAACCATAAGTTGTGCATTCATAACAGTGATAAAAGCATGGTAAATGATTGGCATGTGGGTATGAAGACAGTTTCCAATTTCTTTGCCCCTCAGGAATTAACAAAAGATGTACATTTTGCAAATCTGGTAGCAAAACCAGTGTCTCTTAATTTGCTATGTTGCAGCTGCAGGATGTGCCTTTTGTATTTTATAGTTTACAGTTCTTCCTATTATAATTGATGGAATTTCAAATTTAAATTTAGGACTTAATCTTGCTCAGTGTGAAAGCAATAGCAACCACTGTGCTCACGTCAGGTGTAAATAGCTAGTCCCTTTAAGAACTAAATCAAGAACACAGGATCTTGTTGATAGGAAATTAGGCAAGTCAGGTAATGTCAGCTCTACTCTTGCTACTCCCGTATGCAGGAGTTTTGTAAGATGCCCTGGAGAAGTATAAAGGGGCTGGAATGCAGGCCAGGATATGGCTCTATTGAGGTTTCGGTATTGCATATTATCTGATCTTTCCTCTACAGTTTCCCTAACTAGGATAAATATTTGTCTTAGGTATTCAGGTACATGACAAGTCATCAGGCAGGCACCTTCAGGAAGGTAGATTACTTGACTTGAAACTAAGGCAAAATATAAGAAATTAACAAAGATCTGAAAATGAACATAGTGGGAAAGAAGTGGCTTGTTACATCTGCCATTGCTCCACTCCTAAATTAATTTTCAGTTCTGAATGTCAGTGAAGTCATCATGTTCTACAAAGCTTGATGTATAAGTATCTTTTTTGAATCAACCAGCTTCCACTTCTGAATTTGTGTCTGTAGAGAAATCACAGCAACTTGTTTTCACCTGCCTTGCATCTTGTGGCATGACTTTCACCTGGGCAGTATTTAAAATGCTATCAAATCAAAAGAAGTAATGTTTTATATCCTGTTGTATTCAGTTACAAGATGGGAATAAAGGACTAAATAGGAAGTAATGCTTTGGAAAATGAAGTTTATGTGAAATCCATAAAATGACAGTAACTTCTGTAGCAACAGAGTGATGTTAGAAATGGAGCATTCTCATGTTAAGGCAGATACGCAAGAAGGGTATGCTTTGATCATTCCCAAAGCCTAACTAAGGGTCTAATCCTAATGTTAATTCTAGAAGGAGTCCAATCAGGTGTTACATGAATGTGAATCTGTGTTCTTGTTCTGTTTAGTCACCCTTTCTAACATTGAAATCCTTTTTGAAAAGGTTTTGTTAATTTGTCCCCATGAACTGTTTGATTATGTCTTCGTATCTTTATGAAAGCACTATTAAATGAAGGTTGCTCCTTCCTTAAGAAGATAACAGAATAGAAGTACAACCTTTTAACTCTTTCTATTCAAATTATTTTTTGAAAATAAAATGAAGATAATGAGCAAAAATGTAAAAGGCACATTTTGAAATCCAGCATAGATTAAATTAATGAATTATTAATGTATTAATATTAAACACCCCTTTATAAAAGTAAAGAAATGACAAAAAGCTAGAACTACATCAAACAGTGAAGACTATGCAAGCAGTTAAGAGCTGCAGTATCGTATTATTCAAGGCAAAAACAAAAAAAAAATCCTCACAAAACCAAAAAACTTAACCAATTTAATTCAGGAAAATAAAATGGAAGCTCTTATTTCCTTCAAAACCCTTCACAGCATGGCCTCTGGTTACAACTCATCTCTCTACTATTCTGGTTTTTTACGTGTGCTCCTTTACCCTACCCAAGTCACATTTCTAACCATTCTCTTTGCCTACTACTCCCACTCATATCTCCAGGTCACCTGTCAGTTCCCAGTTCCTGCCCTTCTCCCACTTTCCAATCTCCTTCACCAGGCCTTCAGCTTCTCCAAATTTGTTCTTGAACATGCTGTTTTC
>NW_017729027.1:46484051-46485543 GCF_001723915.1 Gavialis gangeticus | reverse complement strand
AAAAAATCCTCACAAAACCAAAAAACTTAACCAATTTAATTCAGGAAAATAAAATGGAAGCTCTTATTTCCTTCAAAACCCTTCACAGCATGGCCTCTGGTTACAACTCATCTCTCTACTATTCTGGTTTTTTACGTGTGCTCCTTTACCCTACCCAAGTCACATTTCTAACCATTCTCTTTGCCTACTACTCCCACTCATATCTCCAGGTCACCTGTCAGTTCCCAGTTCCTGCCCTTCTCCCACTTTCCAATCTCCTTCACCAGGCCTTCAGCTTCTCCAAATTTGTTCTTGAACATGCTGTTTTCAAAGAGTCTATAAACTCCATCCTTTTTCTTAAAGATCTTCTTGCTGGTACTACTGTTCCACCTCCTCCTCTACTTCAACTTTTGTTACTATCTTGTAATGTAAGGCACTGCGATTGTTTATGACTAAGCAAAGTGCCTACGATGTTGAGGAGGCTTATCAAACAGAGGGAGTAAGAAAGGTTGACTAAAGATCTGGAAGAACCAAGAGAGAAGTGGACATGGCAGAATTCAGGAAACCCCACAAGATACAGTGGAATCATTTCCATCATGAGTGAGTGAATTCCCAGATGCTTCTCATTTGAGTAAAGTTACTCATGCACATATGTATGAAATATGTATGGTGATGATGATCAAAGTTTCTCTTGAGTTTTCAGGATTGGGCCCAAGTACTGCAGATGTTCCTCCAGCTTCCTCACTTTAGCACTATATCTGTTGTTCTTAGCTCCCTCCAGGTCCTTCTGGTATCGAAATTCCCTCTTGGACCTTATGAATAACACTTCAAAGTCCTCCATCCCTTTGTATCTTTCTTAGCTTTTGCATTGGTATATTGACAGGTCTAATTATTTACACTTTCGCATTTCCCCAGAGCAGGACATATTCCTAGAAAACAAACAAACAAAATCCCTGTGCCTCATATTCAGTGTGGTGTCATGAGAATCCCAAGTTTTCCCACACCATCTTGCTTTTTTCCTCCCATCTTGGTTGAGCAGAAAAATTGTATATTATTGTATATTATTAGTAGCACCACTCAGCTTGTATTCTTGCACAGTATTTCATGTAATTGCCCCTTTAGTATTGTGAAAATAGTACGTTCATTTTCACATGGCTTCAGGCACTGCTCCGAGGCAGTACTGCTAGGTATAGGCACAGCCTCCATAGTGCTGACTGACTGGCTTCTGTTGCAGGATAGCATTGTAGAATGCAGAGGAACGACTTGCACTGATTCATAGATTAAGGCAAGACAGCCTTATTCCTCTGATTATCTAGTCCGACTTTCTGTACAACAGTCCACAGAACATCTTCCAGAAATTCTGACCTCAAGTTTTTTATCAGGCCAATTAAATAGTTGGAAAAATTGTTTTTTGCAAGCTTTCAGGTACAAACAAAACACCTGGGCACACAAAACACCAGCAGACTCTCTCTACGCCTGAAGAAGGGTGTTTGTGCCCGAAAGCTTGCAAAGA
>NW_017729027.1:46479080-46484040 GCF_001723915.1 Gavialis gangeticus | reverse complement strand
AGTGTGGTGTCATGAGAATCCCAAGTTTTCCCACACCATCTTGCTTTTTTCCTCCCATCTTGGTTGAGCAGAAAAATTGTATATTATTGTATATTATTAGTAGCACCACTCAGCTTGTATTCTTGCACAGTATTTCATGTAATTGCCCCTTTAGTATTGTGAAAATAGTACGTTCATTTTCACATGGCTTCAGGCACTGCTCCGAGGCAGTACTGCTAGGTATAGGCACAGCCTCCATAGTGCTGACTGACTGGCTTCTGTTGCAGGATAGCATTGTAGAATGCAGAGGAACGACTTGCACTGATTCATAGATTAAGGCAAGACAGCCTTATTCCTCTGATTATCTAGTCCGACTTTCTGTACAACAGTCCACAGAACATCTTCCAGAAATTCTGACCTCAAGTTTTTTATCAGGCCAATTAAATAGTTGGAAAAATTGTTTTTTGCAAGCTTTCAGGTACAAACAAAACACCTGGGCACACAAAACACCAGCAGACTCTCTCTACGCCTGAAGAAGGGTGTTTGTGCCCGAAAGCTTGCAAAGAACATCTTTTCAACTATTTAGTTGGTCTAATAAAAGATATCACATCTACCCAAAGACCCTTGTCTGCCTTTGTCCTTAGGCCAACATGGCTACTACCAACAACCTCAAGTCTGTAACTTGGGGAAAACAACAGGAAAATCAAAGACTCTAAAGAAAGAGGTGAAAAACAAGAACAATGTGAGAGACAAGACCAGGAAAACTTTTTCAAACAATTCAAATGGAACCTTGTAGAACTATTTGTTGTCATTAGCCAGAAGCAGGAGGACAGCACTGTTACAAAAAGACACTGTCAGAATTATTCCAATTCTTATGCTTATATTAAGCTATCTGCTGTTCAGGCAGATTTAATAACCAATTTATCAGAATTTTTCCTCCTTTTCTGTTCCTATCCTTTCTTTGAATGTATAAAATATAACTAGAAGAATCTATACACAATAGATCAACAGACACTGAATTGTACTAAAGGGTTTCTAATGACTATAACAGTCACCACTGTCTTAAGCTTCCTTTTCTACAACAGCATGAGAGAAAAGGGAGGGATGAGCATTCCCAGAAACATACATAATCTGAGCTCTGACAAACCATGGGTGAAGTGAATTGCAAACCAAGGATCCATCATGGGAAAAGTCCTGCTAGCACCCGCTTACATTGTGGACTCCCTGTTCGAGTACCCCTGTTCATCTTAGCTGTGGCAGCATATCACAGAGGGGTATTTTCTCATGCAGTATGGTCCCAAAGCACAATGGCACAAGGCGCAGTATATAAAACCAATCCTTTGATTTCCACATGGAAACTTGCTGCACTTTCATTATGCTTATAATATGACCCAGGTGCTCCGTTTTTCGTTATCAGCTGCTTGCCATTTGGACCATAGGCCTCTGGGTATGAACTCTGTGTCTATTTACTTCTTGTCACAGGATATGATTGTGTAAGTTCTTATCACAGTAAAGCAGTGACCAAGAGTATCCAGATGTTTTTAAATTGTTTGTTCAGATTTCTGTTAACTACTTCATTCTAGGCTGCCATTTCATGCAATAATTTGTGATTTCATTCTTACTTCCTCCCCTCCCCCACTTTCCTATTTTACTGTATTTCCCTAGCCGTAGATCTCAGAGAACAGATAAAGCAGGTCTTCCTTGCTGTAGATAGCATCAGTTCTGTGGTTCAGACAATGGGTCCTAGCTTTGGTCCTTAGTATGTCTGAAACATGGTGCTGTGCGGGTTTAATCCAAGGACCAATGAAATCAATGGAAAGACTAACTGAATAGGGTTTATTTAACTCTGGTTTAATAAGGAAACAATTTAAAGTAAGTGTTCATAGCTGGATGACAACTAAATAGGTAATTTACTCTCTGGAGTATTGATTCAGTGGGTTTAATCAGCTATTAATTTGCCTTAATATCTTTGTTTATATGAAGGGCTTAAACATATTAATTGTTTTTCACTGATGTGACCAAAAAAAATAAAATCTTAGTTTGGTTTCCTTAGTTAATCAATATAATTATGGATGCTGTAACTTACAGCTAATGTTAATATGGGATCCCGAGATCTAGCTAAAAATGCAAAATTGAGACACTTTGTTGAAAGTACATACTGTACAGTCGCTGGAACATATTTTTGGATAGCATCCCTGGCTGGCAAATCAGTGCTAATATTCAGCAAAGATATGTCTGGAAGGTAAAGAAGGACTTTAGCAAAAGAAAATTATAATGCAGATTATTCATGGATCGCATCATATTATAAGAGATACTAAAGAAAAATAAAACATATAGATATTTAATTTCCCATATTCAAGCAATCTACTGTTTGCTTAATTTACAATATTAGAGCTACTATTTTTGTTTAAATGGATTTCATTAATCTGAAGAAAAGTGCACATGCTAGATAACACTGCAGGGCTCTAACCATAATTAATTTTTTTGTATTAACCAATTTGGCCAAAGCCCTGTACAGAATGAATCATACTGACATCATCCCTGTATGAAACTACAGAAAAAAAGATTGCATGTGGAGAAAGAACATAGTACAGATGAACATTTCTGCTTGCTTTAAGTCTTCTTTCAAACAAATTTTATCAGACCAAGAGAAGATAATTTTATGTAACATACAGGGTGGGAGTTTTCATAGCATTCTAACAAAATATTTATTTTAAAATAGATTCCTATATACATTCAAAGAAACGTTTATTATGTCAAAGCAAATATAAAAAGTATTTGATTACAGTTGCCATTTAAATGGTGTGAAAAGTTTTTGAAAAGATAGGTACACATAAAGAACTAGATGAGAAAGCTAAGGTGGATAGCCAAAGAATTCAAAACATGATATTAAATCTCTTTTGATTTCTTTGTGGTCATGAAAATGAAGGATGACAGCCTCTGCCAGAGGCAGAGATGTTGTGCAAGCTTTGCAATCCAGAGTGGTAATTGTGTGTAATGTTCATCTAAGATCTGCCTTAAAAATCCCTGCCACTATCAGAATAGCGGGTAATGATAAATTATGAGACAGCTATTCTGGCTAATGTCTATTAAACAAGACTTATTTCTCGTTATAGATTTTAGCACACGACTTGTAGGTGAGAAGCTATTGTATTCACCCACTGTACCTCCTACTCTTCTATAATATACCTTTAGTTTACTCTGTTAAAAATATCTCTGCAGTGCAAGTGATTTATTTTTGCTTAGGAGATGTTCAAAAACATTTAAGACTGCTGTGTTTATATTACGTAGTTTTACTTAGCCTCCTCTGGTGTTTAAAAAAACACCCCATAATCCAGAGTTTTCTTCTGTGTCCTTTGTGTGAGCAATGTGTTATTTTAGAATAATTCATCTTGATAAACAGCTCCTGTTTTATTATAAAAAAATACAACTTCTGAGGAATACTTTCCCATGCTAGAAGATAGCTGGTTATTTTTAATGAAAATATAACTACATATGTACTATAGTGGCACAAGAATAGTAGTAATAACTAGATTTTATAGTATTTTGTGTTGCTGGTTATGACTTCAAAGTAAGGTTATGTCACAATTGTGAAGCTTATTGCATCTCCCCTTATTGACTTCTCTGAGGGCACTCCTTGAGTTATTAAGCTTTGTCATTACTTGTTTTGGAAGAGAATCTCATAATTCTCCTACGCTTAAACCAAAATTTGGGTACTGTACTGGCTAATTATTAACATATTTGACTGGCTGCCTGTATTGGTCCCCTTTGGAAGCCTGTGATCATAGCCATCCTAAGACAAGCGTGTCTGCTAGTAGAGGAATTAGAGGATATTATTTCAAAACCACAAATAGACTATACACACATTTAGTCTCAAGTACTATAATGGTTCATTTGTAGTTAGTGAAGATAAGTTAGATGGGCTTTGTTCTTGAACTACAGGAAAAGGAGAAAATCGGCTTACGTTTTGTTATGAAACTGAGTTTTGGGGACTAAGTTTGGTTTCAAGTTGTCTGCTAAAATAAATCTCTTGTATTTTGTTCCTCCATCTGAGAGAAATTGCCTTTTTATCAGAGACCTAGCCTCTACTTATATGCCAAAGCCCACATGCCATATTGGTAACTATTTCTAGTTACTGTTCTAGGTTTGAAGTTTCTTTTTATTTTAGGCTGTTTTTCCCAGTCAGTAAGGCAGGGAGACAGGCTGGCCTATAAGAGTGGGCTGTGAACGAGCTGGCCAGTGATGATTGCACCATTGTTTGATAATTACACCCATTTAGCCTTAATGGGTGCATTCACACATGCAAGCACGTGCACTTGCAGCAGCTCAGATAGAAGCAGGTCAAATTTGAGCCAGGGCTTTTTGCTTCAGCGCACGTGCTCGGACATGCACTTTGGTGTGGAGCAAATTGTGTCACTTGGGGCAAAATAACCCTGCCTGGCTCCTCCTGGATCTGCAGCCAGGGGGAGCTAGCTCCCAAGGCCAGCACCTGTGCTGTCCCCAGCAGTATAAAAAGCTGTCCTGTCCTGGCCCCAGCAGTATAAAAAGCCACCCTGGCAAGTAGCTCAGGGCTACTAGCTCTCAGGAGCTTCTGGAGCCCAGCCAATTGGTACCTGGGGATACTACCCCTTGTGCCTGCTGGACTGCTGAAACAGCCCTGAGAGTTCCCTGCACCATCTACTCACTGCAGCAGTCTGGCAGTGGGCCTGTTGCCTGGCTGTGACCTGCTGTGTGTGCACCTGCTAGACCCGGATGGGGACTGCACAGCCAGTAGAGGCATCTTCCCCTCTGGGCCAGCTGACAGTGGACTGTGGCTGCAAAGTTGACCTTTGTGCAGCACTACTGCCACGTGTGCCCCCTGCCTGGCCATCTTGGCGCCTATCGCCTGAAAGATGTTCTGGGTGTGGGGGCCTGCTTTGAACTGTCAAAGTATGTCCTCCCGGCCCCATTTGGCCAGGAGGTCAGCCACAGCCAGCTGGGT
>NW_017729027.1:46478579-46478826 GCF_001723915.1 Gavialis gangeticus | reverse complement strand
TAAATACATGCTTCATAAAATCATTAATACATATTTTACTGCCCTTCCACAGGGGCGATGGTCCCCACACAGGGGTTACAGACCCCCATCAAGGGCTTCAGCCCCCCGACAGAGAGGTTTGGCCCCCCGACAGAGGGGTTGGCCCTCACACAAGGGGTTCGGCCCCCACCCAAGGGGTACGGTCCCCCCAACAGTGGTCAAATGGCCCCAGCATGGGCTACCACCCCTGCAAGGTCCACTGCCCGCC
>NW_017729027.1:46475249-46477627 GCF_001723915.1 Gavialis gangeticus | reverse complement strand
GGGCAGGGCAGGGGTCAGGGGGGCTGGGGGAGTGGGCGGGGCCATCGGGGGTCCCCTCCCCCATGGTCCCCTCCTCCAGCCCTCCCAACCCCTTACTCACTAGCACTGGAGCCCTGGTACTGAAACACGCAGCCTGGCCTGCCATGTGTTTCAGCACCAGGGCAAGGGGGCAACCATAGAGATGCTCTGGCAGCCAGAGCATCTCTGTGGAAGACCCAGCTGCCAGTTGTCTCAGGGCACGGTCCTGGACCATGCCCTGCTCCATTTTTTTTAAATCTCAATTTTTTTAGACCCCTGTGTGCATTCATATGGACACACCCAATGGCTTCCAGTCCTCGCTGTTGTTACTGACTGCCTGATGGTCTGTGACAGTTCAACTCAACAACTCAGAAGTCCTATACATAAGCCATATTTTAGGTACAGATCACTGTACATATCCAGGCAACCCAGCAGGCTTGTAGAGCCACTGCCTAAGTTTGTGATACTTCATATTCACCACAGTTGTAACCCATGCAAATTAGAGGCTGAAGATGACTCATGCATGAGGAAGCTCACAGTCCTCTAATTGAACTGTGTTAGCCCCTGGTAGAAAAGATCTGATCCGGTTCCATCTGGGTTTGATAATCAGACAGAGTTGGCTGATTTTGTGATTTAAAGGGTAAGAACTGTACGGGAGAAGAATACATTTTCTTCAGAAAAGAGTCTACATAACCTTGATATTCCATCAGAATGCACCTGAAGAGCGTGGAGACTTCCAGCTGTTTGGATTATGCCATGCAATACAAAGTGCTGTGTAACTTATTGAATGCCAAGTAAGTTTATCCCTCAAATTCCTAAAATTATGTAGAATCTTACTGAAGGAAAAGGAAAAGAGAAGAAAGAAATAAAAAATTTTTAGACTTAATACTTTTTAAACCTAAGGCCAGTTCAGAAATGTGCGACCAGTTCAGATTCCCACCAGATTGGAAATGTGACTTCTGTAATATGGACACAATTTTCATTTATACTGCTTATGCTCCTCACCTCGGTAGATGTGGCACAGTTATCGCACATAGTGCTGCGAGAGTTAATGATTTTCTTCATCCTTCTCGTTATTCAGTAACTGCGAGAGTCTAGGAGGACTAAACAGACATTTGGACTCTTGGTTGATGGCATTTGTTTGTGCATTAAGATATAATACACTTGTGTTGACCACAAGAAGGTTGCTATTGTCCCCCCAGCACCGTTATTTTTAGATGGTTTATAGGATGTTTATAGCTTGTTCTGTCATTCAGTTGCTGTATTCCATATGAATAAATAACACAAAAACAATCACAACAATTCACTTGTTAACTGTGAATATTTTATTATTAAACAAAAAAAATAAAACATTATGATAAAATAAACTGAAAAAATAGAGAATGGCTTCAATCTCTTTTATATGGCACTGGGGAAACCTTACAACAGAAGTTGTATCTCTGACTGTTTGATGAGGGGAACATTTCTCTAGGTAAATTAAAATCTGCCTATATTGATACCCAAATCCGTAGGGTGTCCTGTTTCCAAAAGTACTCTTATTTTATAGATAGCCAAGAAATTTTTGTAAGTGTTGTTTCTGTTTGATTTATCCTGACTAATCTGTGCAGTTGATAAATGGGTACAAATAAATTATTGTAACTAAGCCCTATGACTTAAGAGAGAATTTAAAATAGTTACTGAAAAGAAGCCTCTTATACCCAAAAAAACAAAACAAACAAAACAAAACAAAACAAAAAACCCCTACTTAATATCAAGAAACTTAAAATAAAATTTTGCTGTTTCTCTCTGTCCACCAAGATTTACTCATGTATCCTTTAAAAAAAAACACAGACTAAATGCTCATGTGTTTAGTATCTTGAACAATATTATTTATTTTTTCCATTAACATTATTACAAGCAAAAATAAATCTAATCCCTTGGCAGTGCTTTTGCAAACGCCATCTAAACAATGACCTCAGTGGTGTTGTGTTGCAGAAACCGTGCTAAAAGGCTATTGCTTCTTGATACTGTATTGTGGCTTTTTTCCTCTCTTTCTGCTCCTGCTTCTACTCCTGTCCTACTTGTAGACATTATATGAACAGGTTGATCTGAGGTGTGAGGAGGACTGTTAATTCTCTCAAACTGAAGAAACTGATGTTCTTCTGTTTCTGTAATCTTGCTGAAGGAGGAAGAAAAAGGGGAGAAAATCCTACTTCTTTCAGGGTCTTGGCTGGATTCAAATGTCAGCTGCTGTCACCTTTTCCTGGGCTTTCAACACCTTCATGGGATTATATGAGTATCACTTTCAAATCATGAATGTGCAATCTGCTAATGCATATGCCACAATCTTGTAAGTGGTTTTATCTTTGTGGCAGGAAACT
>NW_017729027.1:46467266-46470249 GCF_001723915.1 Gavialis gangeticus | reverse complement strand
GCTGTCACCTTTTCCTGGGCTTTCAACACCTTCATGGGATTATATGAGTATCACTTTCAAATCATGAATGTGCAATCTGCTAATGCATATGCCACAATCTTGTAAGTGGTTTTATCTTTGTGGCAGGAAACTTTCAGAATATTTATGAAAAATATTCTATCATACAGAAAAAAGAGTTTTTGTGGGCTTAAATTAAGTTTTATTCTCTTGGTTAAAAGAAGGCCCATTCTAGAAATTCAGGTAAAGGTACAATAGGATCTGATGTGATATGTGCATGGCAGGAGGTGTGATTGTGGGATCTAGCATCAGATCCAATTATGCCTTATTGCCGGTACAGAGGAAGCCCAGGATCACCACCCCAAACTCCCCCTGCGCCAGCGGCTGTCGAGGCTCACAGCATGAGCAATGCATGGGATGCTGCCCCAGCTGCGAGCCTCCTCAGCTGCTGGACTCAGCCACAGCAGGAGCTCCCATCAACTGATGGGGCTCCTAGCCACGAGGGAGCATCTGGACACACTTTGAATTAATGGTGTGATAAGAACGAGCCACAAAGTTATTACACATTTCTTTGTGGAATAGCTGTGGCTTATTGCTTGTTTTATCAAGCTGTTAATTGACTGAATGTGTGGCTGGGTCTCAAAGACATGATTAACTGTCTTAATCATGCCTTAAGTGTAATAATATGTAGGTGGGGCCAAAGTGTCACACTTTTATGAGTTTATAGCTCTGCTGTCAAATCCCTAAACATCACTCCTCATTTATCTTAAAAATAGGGCATTCCTTATATCCTTTTATCCAGTGTCTTGCAAAGTATATTTCTTGAAATGAACTAATCCATACCAGACTGATGTCTTAGATAAAGGGTTGTTTCCAGTTCTTTGAGAAGACCATTTTGTAGTTGTTTGCCTTTTTGACTTCATGTTTCCCAGATGTATACCTTCCAGTATATTTTAGCATTTGTAATTAAGTATTCCTAAAAATATTTTCTGTGCAATACAAAATTATAATAATCAATTCTTACATATCTCTTCTAAAACATAGCATAAAAATATAGAATTCTAAGCAAAATAAAGCTACACTCCACAGAGTCTCTGTTCATAAGCATTGTGATGATAAACACAGTTTTATAGCTAAGGAGGTAGTATTTTCCTTGAAACTTAGGGACCTGTCAGATTGACAGGAAGCAGAAATTCACTATGAATTTTCTTAATTATGAATTTCCTCAGATATTTCTTGTAATTTAATAAACATATAAAATCCAAGCATATAAATTATCATCTTCTCCAAGCTTCATGTGTATGAAAATAATAGTATTTATTAAAAATTCAGTGAAAGCAAAGGCAATTGTGCAGTAATCTAACATTCTAAGAATACATTATAATTTATCAATAATCATTTTTGTATTGCTATTGAGCTCTATGTCTTACAGTGAACGCATATTGTTCAGTACAAAAGTTTCTAGGAGAAAAATGGTAGCCACCTCATTGGCGTTTCCACAGTAGAATTAAATCTGTAGCCCAATTAGGCACACTAAAAAGTTCCAAGTTCCCAGCTTCTAAGACATTTTTAGCTCTATTTCTACTTTCTTCATTGATAAATGTAGTGACATGTTAGATATTTTTTTGAGTAAATAATAGAATCAAAAAATTAGAGTTGGAAGGGACCTCAGAATGTCATCTAGTCCCCCGGTCAGAGTAGGACCATTCCCAGCTATATCATCCCAGCCAAGGCTATGTCTATCTGGGTCTTAAATGGAGATTCCACAGTCTCCCTAGGTAACTTGTTCCAGTGTTTACTACCCTCTTTGTAAGAGAGTTTTTTCTTGATATCTAACCTAAAATTCCCTTGCTGCAACTTGAGACCTTGAGATCATAAAGTAACTCAGCTTCACCACATACTTGTTCAGTTTATTGTTGTCTCTACAACAGAAGAAATTAGGGTAGGGTGGCATGTTAGACCAGTGGTTCTCAATCTTTTTTGACACAAGGCAGCCCTCTATCGACCCAAGGCATCCCTAGGACAATACTACCTCTTTGTTTTCACTCAATTTTTGGCTACAGAAATTTAAGAGAGCAATTCTTCTGTTTCAGGGAGCTCAGAACATAACAGGTCATAATGTTTTTAATACTGTGGATTCCTATTGGTCAGTTGTCAGATGGGGCAGCTGACAACTTATGCCCAGGAAAAATCTAACTTGCTAAATGGGTACTTCACATCAGTTTTCCATCAGCCCCATGGGGCGGCCCTGCCCACTATGGGTCAGGGAGGCCCGAGTGAGCGAGATTCCTTGCCCTCCATTGAAGCTGCCCTCGTGAAGGAACACCTCGACAGGCTGGATACCTTCAAGTCAGCTGGCCCTGATGGGTTACACCCAAGGGTACTCGGGGAGCTGGTGAGCATCATAGCTCAGCCCCTGGCACGGATCTTTGAGAGCTCTTGGTGCTCTGGTGAAGTGCCCGATGGTTGGAAGAGGGCCAATGTCATGCCTATCTTCAAGAAAGGGAGGAAAGTAGATCCGGCAAACTACAGGCCCATCAGGCTGACCTCTATCCTGGGGAAGGTCTTGGAAAAGATTATAAAGGAGGCCATCCTTAACAGACTAGCTGAAGACAATATCCTGAGGGATTCCCAGCATGGGTTTGTTGCGGGTAGGTCTTGCTTGACCAATTTCATTTCCTTTTTTGACCAGGTGACTTATCACCTGGACAAAGTGGAAGAGATTGACGTCATATACCTTGACTTTAAAAAAGCCTTCAATCTGGTATCCAACGATCACCTCATGGTTAAACTGGCTAACTGCGGCCAGTGGGGTTCCCCAAGGCTCTGTCCTAGGGCCTATACTGTTTAACATCTACATCAATGATGTGGACATTGGTGTCAGAAGCGGACCGGCCAAGTTCGCCGATAACACCAAACTTCGGGGTAAAGCATCGACACCTGAGGACAGGAGGGTGATCCAGGCCGATCTGGACAGACTCATGAA
>NW_017729027.1:46453582-46462266 GCF_001723915.1 Gavialis gangeticus | reverse complement strand
TCTCTGGGTTTATTCTGTGAATTATGTTTGCACACCTAACAGTGCTAACACATGCATGGCACCTTGCAGGGCCCTTGAAAGGATGTGAAGGCACCCCAGGGTGCTGTAGTACTAACATGGCTAACTATTGTTTTCTACAGTAGCAGTTCATAGTCAATTTTGTTCCTTCCTCTCTCTCCATTCTATAATATTCTTTATGTTTCTTATTCGGGTAATCTTGTGCTGCTTTATATTGATTCAGCCTCTAGGTGAATACAGCTAGACAAACAGACAAGGGGCTAGATTCTGTTCCACCTGTTAGGCACATAAATGACTTGAGCACTTCAGTGTGATTCTCTTCCACCTTGTTAAAGTCCCTGAAAAAAAAAACAGTGCAAAAGGTTGGTAGATACTCTTCCTCGCTGCTTTTTTGTGACAGCCTTAAAGGTAAAATAGCAGTTTTTTACAAAGTAGATACATCAATGCAATTCAAGTGCATAGAACAGAGTCATACTTAGGCACCTAAGTCCATTTAGACATCTAATAGATAGAACAGAATAAGGCCAAAAAATGTTTTCTACAGCCAGTAGTGGGAATACTATGAAAATGCAGTACTGTTTGCTTCATCAGTCAGGAATAAGTAAAGAAAAATCAAGCATTTGTGGTGGTGTCCAGGATCTTATAAGAAAAGGAGGCCTGACTTTCATATGCTGTTAATGTTTTAATGCTGCTGTTATAGCTATGATGGTCCATAGAATAGGTGAAAATCAAAGTTTGAGAGGTTAGATAATATCTCTTATTGAACAAACTTTACATGAGAAAATTAATCAAATAAAGAATATTACTTTATCTTTTAAGTGTTACTCTTCCATTCTTTCTTCCTTTTTTATGTTCCACGGTGCCATGTGGATTTCTCTAATTTTTCCATTTGCGTATGCATTTTGTGCATAGATACTGAAATGCATGTTTACATAGGTTCTGAAAATGAGGTCCCTATCATGGAAAAAGTTTAACCAGAAAAACATATAATCCTTATGTTGAAGCTGCCAGTTGTGAAGCTTTATCTTGTGTTAAGATGCTTCACATTTCCTTTTATCTCATGTATTTCATGCTTTATGTTTAAAATTCCTTAAGTTGCATTTAAGTACAAAGTGAAGTAAGCAATTATGTAGTGTATTAGCTTAGAGTAATAGAAACATGTTTTGTTGATGGATGTTTTAGCATTGACTTCTTTCTGAGTTACAATTATCTAAGTTTTTATATATCCTTTAGCTATTAGACTTCAAAAGGAGCCTCAACCAAGTGACCCTGTAACACTGCATCTCTATTTTTCTGAATCATCAGGGGGTATAGTACCAACCAAAGCATTTACACATTATTCACTGAATTCTTTGATTCATAGTTTCATGCAAAAGCTTTGATGACTGTCTGAAGAAGTATTCAGTTTTGATTCAGCTGTCTGTAATTTGAAAGAACACTCATTTTAAGAAATGTTAGGAATACTGAAAGGCAGTGTCTGTGATACATTACTGTGTTTCTACATTGCGATGCCACATCATGGGTAAGCTACTTATTTTTTGATCCAGACAATAATAAGTTTATAATCAAGGTACAATAAGTCATATTCTCCTTTATACTAAAGTCACTTTATGCCCTCTTACTGCCAGAACCCTGTGAGGGATCCTAGGAGCTAGAGCCACAAAAAGGCTGTGAGGTGGCTACCCCTCATAGCAGAAATCTCAGTCCTGAGATAGATGTCTAAATTCCTAGCACAATACTTGGGGACAATTAGGTGCCTCAGAATGGGATTCCAAAGAGTCCATGTGCTGAACTGGGAGCACCCTAAAGTCAGGAATTAAGTGTGCAACCATTGAAAACCACCTAAAGGACATGCTGAGCACAGGTGTGTGCCTTAGTTCTCTTTCTACAAGATTTAGGTGCCTTACTTGACATGGGGTAGGCATTCCTTTCTGTTCAGAGTTCACATTGCTAGAAAATAGGTGCTCAAGCCCTTTCCTTCAAGAATCAAATACTGCTTTCAAAATAAAGCAGTGGCTAGAATACCCAATCAGGCTATAAGAGACTTGGGGCAATTCTTCAGTTTGTCTTAAGACATTCAGATCCACATCTCTCACCCGTCTGGGAACTCCCCTAATCATCAGGTTTATGCTTGTCCATGTTTTGAGGCTGCGGGCCAGGATGACCTGGCTTAAGGCCTGAGACAGACTGGCAATAGGACACAGCCACTGCTTCTTCTGCTGCCACCACTTCCTCCTGCCACCTGGCTGTGGCGTGGCCAAAGCTCCCGACCTTGGAGTAGGCAAAGCCCCCTGGCACCAGATGCTGCCATGCTCTGGGGCCAAATACAGTTGTTCTATGGCCTGGATCTGGCTGGTGGGCCATAGGTTGCTAACCCCTGCTTTTGGCAACATACTAGTTATGAATCTCCAGCTTTGCCAGATAGTGCAGTCCTTCATTCTTTCTACTGTTACTATGCTACTTTGTGTGAAATAATTAAACAGTCATTGACTGGAGAGAGATCATGACAGTAAACACAATTACTGGTGACTAGGACTCTCATAAGATGAGGTATACATCATCTTTCCAAAGACCACAAGTCCCCGCTCCAAAGACCACTTTTGTATTTTATGTGAAACAAATATGTCATTTGGTAACATTCCTCTTCCTATGTAAGTAACCTAACTGGCAAAACTAGAAATGTATTCTTTCTGGCCTAGTTATTCCAAGCAAAATCAAGCAATCTTTCATATGTTAGAATACCCTCCAGGTTAGGACACTCTCTTGTGAGGTGGTACATACAGTTTTGAGATGAAGAACTGAACTCAGGTAGAGGAAATAATTGAACTGAAGTATCCCATAGTTTAGATGAATGGTCTAACTAGGTATCTCTCATATAAAAGGGCGGCAGCAGTACTGCTTCTTCCTTCAGCTTCATTTTGAATGGTGGCAGCTGCCATGTTTGGTGCAGAACCTGATTTGTTAGGCATAGTCTAAGCATGCCTAATGCATAAAGCCCCTCAGGCAAGACAGGCAAAAGAAAGTCTAGCCCGTGAATCATGACAGCTGAGTCTATAAGATGCTCAGCTCTGTCAAGGCTGCAATGCTTCTGGGCATATACTGCAGCAGAACTTTAGGTGTCTGAGGAATTTTAATGCAGAAAGCTGAAGTTCACAAAAATATTTTAGCCACGTCCTGGGGTCAGTAGCAGGAGTGGGGGAGGAGGGAAAATGCTGAGAATCACAATTTTAGACTTGGGTACCTAAAGTGAGCGTTAGGTAGGATGTAGATGTCTAAATCTTTTTGTGGACCTTGCCTTAGTGTATATGAGAGTAAGGCCCTATGGCATTAGAAATCTTTTTGTTTAAGTCTCTTGATAATGAAGAGTCTTTTGTAATGATGTACAGGTGGATACTCTTTGATTGACATGCTACATTGTCTGGACATTAAGAGCAGGTCATCCGGCTAAACAATTATTCAGTGTTTCTCAGTCAGTCAGTATGTACTAGACATTGACTTGAGGGACATTCCTAAGCAAGGGGTGGTATATAAGATGCATGATCCTAGGAATACAAGGACACATTATACAGCAGGTACAGCCTTGTTTCAAGAAAAGAGCAATTTGTTATCAGCCTTTTGTTGTACTGGGAGTAAGGAGTGGAGCTAGAATTCCACCCTTTTTTCCATTAGCCCCTGACCTACTTCATGGAGGGAGTGTACCAGCTTGCCTGCTCTGTTAGCTTTCAGGCTTTGCTAGGGGTCCTTCTGTGCTGAGGACCAGCCAGTCTCAGCTCAGGAAGCTTAGTGAGTACTTCTCAGTACAATAGCCCACTAGTGATCAAGTACCAGGAATCCCCCAACACACTCAGTATCAAGTATACAACTCCAGTCATGTGTCTTTATGCTGTTCTATCTCTCAGTTTGGTGGGGTAGGAGGGGGAAAAAAGGGAGATGGGGTGGGGGGGGAGAAAATATCTTCCACCCCAGTTTAGAAATTCGGAAAATAAAGGATCCTACTGAGCACAGTGATCTTTTGAAGGGCCCCAGGGTTACTACAAGTGACTGTATGTGGTAGGTTGCTGTTTCCAAAGCTTTTTCATTCTTAACAAAGATGTTTATGGCTAGGGGCAGACATTCAAAAAGCCTGAACCTGAATTGATTCAATCTTTGCAGGTTAGTCTAAACTGGCTAGGCTATATTCAGTTTTGTAACCAGACAGACATCCCAGAAATTCAGGCACATGCCTACAGTGGCTCAGGCTAGAAGCCAAGGGGTGCTAGAGCAGCCCTTCCTACCCTTTCACGGGGCTGAGCTCAGGGGTGTGTGGCCAGGCCCTGGCAGGACTCTGATTGGGGGGGGTGCCCCCCCAACTCCTGACCAGCCCAGCAGGGAATGATTATCACCCCTAACTCAGTGTTTATTAACCCATTAAGAAAACAACAGAGGGACATTACCAGCTATCTATTGATTCTGCCTTTGTCCGATGTGCCACAGCTTGGAAGTAGCCAGAATGTGGTCTGCTAGCTAAACCTGAGAGTTATCTGTGAGGTATGGGGGAATGCTTGATTAGCAGAAAATGGGGTGAGGAGGAGGCAAGCAGAAGCCAGGCAGACGCCTTCAGAGACTACCCAACCTGCAGTCAGGGAGCAGAGGGGAGGAGCCAGATCTGCTGTGGAGCTGAGAGCCCCGCCCAGCCCAGAGAGCATGCCAGGATGCTGGAGGAGTCTGATTTAATTTAAACCAGCAGAGTCTGGGATAGACATTGCATAAACTGGTTTCAGCCAAATCAGTTAAGTCTGACACTACATTCAACCAGGTTTATCTCAAACTGGTTTCAGCCATACTTACAATGTTGGTGCTGATATAGGAAAAGAAGAATGAAATGCTTCGGTGGGAGAAAAACAGTACTTCTGGTAACTACTGGTTTCTTGTTCTCCTTGTCTATTTCTAGGCATGTTTATGCAATCTATTCATTTTTATGCTTATTTTTCTGGATGGTATTTAACTGAAATATACTATTTGTTGTTTGAAGATGTTGGCAGGTCTGAGTAAGAAGGCGTGCATTACCTGGTTAGCCACATGGACCTATCTCCACACCTGCACAGCCTGCAGAAAGGTTTAAGTGTGATTTCTTATTCTCAAGATCTTTTATTGGAACAATGGTATATTTGGGAAAAAGTTAGATGAGGTTTTGGATGCAAGATATTCTTTGTCAGGTTTGAACAGAATATACATCATTATAATCTTTGCCTCTCAAATGTCTGGACCATCACAGGTACCACATCAGTTCTTATTCTTTGCATTCTTGTGTAGTTCAGGTCCATACCTATTCCTGCTTGATTAGGAATGAATTATATGTTTACCTCTTTGTTTTTCAGTTCTATGTTGTTGATGGAAGAGCAGAATAAGTGTATTTGGGTGGAATGAAGTTTATAATGCAAAGTTACCATCGATTTCTCCAGTTTCACTGTTCTTGTTTTTGAGAAAAATCACACTGTAGTCTCAAGGGCTGCCTGTAGATGTGCTGGTTTGTGTTCTAACTGGAATGCATCAGAGCAGACCCGATTAATCGAGTCTGCTCTACATTCTAATTGGAATGCTCCAGCATTGCTTCACTGTCATATGTATTAAGCCCTCCTACATTTTAAAATGGTGGTGGGAGTGCTCATCAAATGAGCTTTAATTAAAGTGCCCCCACAGCCATTTTAATTATCCATGACCGTAATACACATGATGGTGAGCCATTTTAATTAGAGCAGATGTCAGGGAACCACTTTAAAATGGCCTCTCCCCATCCCTGAGTACGTGTATAGGCACCCAACAGTTCCTTCCCCCAAAATACTTTGAACCAAGTGAATGTAGATAGTACAGTTTGTGATGTCTTGGTAATTGTATACCACACAGAGATTGGGTCTTTTGTGTATCACACAGAGGTTGGTGTCTTTTAATTTGTTCATATTTGACATGAATTTGAGTTAAAATACTGAGGGAGCTCACCTGTAACATTATCTTATGCTGTTGAACTCTTGTTTTCAGTTGGAGGCTAGATTCCCAGCTGTTACGATGGGATCTGTTATGTGCTTATTTATACTAATTAAGGACCTGGGCTAGAGTGTGTGGGTTCAAGTGTCTAGGGGGAAAAAACCTCTCACATAATACAAATGACATGGTATGTGTAGCTAACATTAATTAGGGTGATGGAAGATGAGCTGTAATGTAATGTTTAATGCTATCAGGCAAAGGCAAGCTAATTTTTTTTTGTTTTCAAAGCACATATAAAAAATATTCCACTGCTTTTCAATGAAATCATTCCATTGCTGTTAAATATTACTAATTTACTTTTTTGATAAGTAAACATTTATTTTTACTGTGATTCAGAGCAAACATCTTGTCTGAAATTTAAATGTACTTGCACATACCTATGGTATTTTTTGGCCTTCTATTAATGTGGCATCGGGATGGCTACCATCTTTAATGCATTTCTCCTCACAGTATCACTGTGAGCAAGGGAGTTAATATCCTCATTCTACAGATGGGAAACCAAAGGAAAGAGCTAGGAGTTCATATTCTTAAAGGTATTTAGGCACCTAAGTAATGGAGTCCCTTGCCCCAAGCAATTCATCAGTATTTGGACAACTGCTGGGGTGTTTTCATTAGAAGAAAAAGTACTGATACAATTCAGCTATTTCTTTTATGCAGTCCAAAGAATGTGTGAAACGGCCTAATCTACAGAGATGGTTCTTAATTTCTACGTTCAAAATGTAAACCCTCAGTATTGCCATTCAGGTGACATTTAAGGTCCCTAGGGGTCTTTGTCTCTGTCAATGGAGTTCCATGGGAACCTAAATTTGTGTCTGGCCAGGTCTAGAAACACCACAGCCTGGTGGCACATTAACTCCCTTATTATTTAGAAAATAGGAGTTCTTGACTTATCCTTTCGGTGGGGTCTGATCTTACAGGCATTCTCTTAATGGTTCAGGATCAGAAAAAAGTACAGCCACCAAAGGAGGTGATGATAGTGACAGGCCCATGTCCCACATCTTAGTGGTTAGAGCACTTACCAAGGTGGGAGACCTAGATGCCTCTTCTCTGTTTAAGGGAATCTTGTAATTTCCATCCAAAGCCATATCTAGATGTGAACTCCTAATGCGCATTAAAGTTAGTACCTCCAATGTGAGGTATTAAACAAATGTGCATTAGGCTGCTTTAATGCACAGTAACAGACGTGCATGGTTTTTAAATGATACTTAATGCACAGTAGCCTAATTTGCTGTGCATTAGTGTAATATCACAGTTTTGTACATGATGCTTTATTATGCAGTATAATAGGCTATTGTGTATTAAAGTGGACGTGTAGACATGCCCAGGATATCTGTAGTTGGAGAGGGGAGTGAGTACATTCTTAATCCCCCCTGGTTGAAACTGTGACATTTTGGATGAAAAGTAAATATTTCTTGGTTTATGGAGAAAGCAAGAGTAAAATTGACATTCACTTTAGTGTTTAGGTTTTGAGAGGAGGGAGATCTGGGTTCCAGTCCTTGCTTCAATGAGTATGTAGTGAATACTTAACTGATGCGAGGACTGGAACCAAGGGCTCTCTTCTAAGTGAGTGCCCTAAGCACAAGCTAAAGACTCATATTCATTCTTGTTCTGTCTCCCTGTTTCTCTCTGTCTGGTCCAATGAATATTTTATTCTTTCACATAAAGTGAAACGGCTTCAACAGGAGGGATTGAGAACAATATTGTATAGCATGTGTATTTATATCCCCTAAGAGGGAGGAGAAAAGTGAACCCTGGGCTAATCCTCTATTTATTTATATATTAGATATGTATCCTGCCCTGTCCAAAAGGCTCAGTGGCTTACAGTGAACAAGCAACCCACAAGAGGATTTCCCAAACAGACCCAAAACTCTAACTATTCCCTTTCCCCCAACTACCACCTCCCTGCCCAGACCCCTACACAAGCAAATCTCCCACCAATCCCAGCCATGCCTCCCAACCACTACTCACATCCAGCTACAAACAACCTTTTCCCACCTCACCCCACCCACCCATTCTCAGCATCCTACCTAAACACCAGAGGAGTTCCCTGCACTTTACCTTCCACTCACACCCATCCTCCTAACGGGGGCAGGGAGGGTCTGTCACTGTCACTCCCTTCCAAAAAATCCACAGCAAACTCCTCCCTTCCCCCCAGCAAACACAACACAAATTCTAAAAAGCCCTTACAAAAAAAGTAAAAGAAAAGAAAGACCCCATACCCCTTCCTAGGTCACTTACGGAGTTATTGGAAAAAGAAGCTCTTCTGTGACCATCTTTGGAAAGAAAGGACTTACCCCTGCTCAGTTTTTGAAAGAAAGGGCATAGGTACCTAATTTCAGGACAGGGTTCAGGGCTGGAAATCTCTTCTTGTAGGTACCCAAATTATGAAATAAGAACAGGGTTTAAGATACAGCTTTCTCCTCTGCCTTTCCTATTGGCTCCACTAGGCAACTCCTCACTCAGGGTGTTGGCTCTCACGGATCCAACTTTTACAGGATCCAACTCTATCCAGGCATTATTTAGGGAGTCTAAACACTTTCCTTGATGTTTAGGATTCCAGTGTTAAAATGTAGTTGTTGCAATGCCTAAATCCTCTTTGTAGATCCAGCCCCAAATTTATATCTCCCTGAACATTTGGCATTATC
>NW_017729027.1:46446928-46448582 GCF_001723915.1 Gavialis gangeticus | reverse complement strand
TTGTAGATCCAGCCCCAAATTTATATCTCCCTGAACATTTGGCATTATCGTTCTTTACAGAACATGGTGTATATGCTGATGAGTTTGGTGGCTGCTAAGTCTGATGCACTAGTGACAGTCCCACCCACAGATAGGGCATGCCCACGCACTAGCAATGCTCTGAATCCCAGCAGCAGCTTCTTTCCTCCTCTGATGTCGGTCATCACAAAACTTGACCCAGTCCGCCTCGCAGCGCCTTGCTCCATCTGCAAGCTGACTCCACCAACCACAGCAGCATTCTGCACTGATTTCCCAGTTATCCACAGAGATTCCACAGGATGCTACGTTATTTTTGCAAGCATCCTGAAATCCATACACTGGTCTGCCTCTTTTTCTAGCCCCTTTGTGAGCTTCAGAGTATAATGCATTCTTTGGGATCCTGTGATCTGGAATTCTCTTGACATGATCACACCACTTGAGCCTTTTCTTACTAATCAACATTCCCATGAAAGACATACCAGCACAATTTAACACTTTCACATTTGTCACCCTGTCTTGCCATCTTATTTGAAGAATTTTATGCATGCATCTGATATGAAAGCTGTTTAGTTTTTTGATATGTTTGGCGTAGGTTGTCCGTGTTTGTAAGCCATATAGAAAAGTGGATAATGTCATGTCTCTCGAATACAGATTTTTCACTTTAGTTGACGATTTGTTATTGTTCCAGGCTCTGTCTTGCAAAAGACCAAAGTTTCTGGCTGCATTGCAGATTCTACTAGTGAGCTCAGCATCAAGATCAACATTGCTGGTAACAGTAGAGCCAAAAATTGGTCAACAACATCCACATAAATACATTTAGGGTGCTATCTGGAACTGGTTCCGAAGAGCCTTGGTGCATGACAACAGTCTTTTTTCAAGCTTATTGCTAGCTCAGCTATTTTGTATGAATCAGAGAAGTAGGTAATGAGATGTTGTAGAGTATCAACACTGTGAGCCACAGGGCTGCATCACCTGCAAACAACAGGTCTCTTACGATGAGTTTACTTTCATCTGAGCTCTGGACTTTGCAATGTTAAACAGACCTCAGTCACGTCTAGTGATGAGGCAGACACCCTCTTGAACATCACGGAATGTGTGTTGAAGCAGGAATGAGAAGTCAATATTAAACAATATGGGAGCCAGTACGCAGCCCTGCTTCATTCTATTGTTGATGTTGAATGATTCATAGATTCATAGATGTTAGGGTCGGAAGGGACCTCAATAGATCATCGAGTCTGACCACCTGCATAGACAGGAAAGAGTGCTGGGTTCAGATGACTCCAGCCAGATGCCCATCCACCATCATCTTAAAGACCCCCAGGGTAGGGGAGAGCACCACCTCCCTTGGGAGCCCATTCTAGACCTTGGCCACTGTAACTGTGAAGAAGTTCCTCCTAATGTTCAATCTAAATCTGCTCTCGGCTAGCTTCTGGCCATTATTTCTTGTGACTCCCCAGGGCTCCTTCGTGAGAAGAGCCTCACCAATTCCCTTCTGTGCCCCCCTGATGAATTTATAGGCAGCCACAAGGTCTCCTCTCAACCTTCTCTTGCAGAGGCTTAAGAGGACCAGGTGCCCTAGTCTCTCCTTGTAGGGCTTGGCCTGAAAGTCCTTAACCGTACAAGTGGCCCTTCTCTG
>NW_017729027.1:46422449-46441928 GCF_001723915.1 Gavialis gangeticus | reverse complement strand
GAGTCAGACTCTTGCTTTTCATATGTTACAGTTGCCTTCTTGCCATTGCGTAAGGATTTCATAAGGTTTAGCAGTATAGATGGACAACCAAACTTCTTCAGAACAATGTAAAGCCGTGATTGACTAACCGTAAGAAAGGCTTTTTTTAGATTTATAAAAGCCATGTACAGTAGGTGTAGGTTGTAGCCATGTTGGTGTAAGGACAGGCAGACAAGGTTCTTTGGGTGAATCTGGCATCTTTTATTAGACCAACTAAATAGTTGGAGACATTGGATGTCTGACAGAGAAGACCATATCTATGGTGGACCTTTGCGATAGATTCCCTCAGCTAATGTTTGAAGTGTAGGTAAAAGAATATGGCTTAAGATTTTTCCTGCCATGTTGAGACAAGATAAACCTCTGTGGTTATTACAGTCACTTCTGTCTCCTTTGTTTTTATAGAATTGGATGAAACAAGCATCCTTGAAATCTTGCAGAGCAATTTCTTCCTTCCAACACAGTAGCAATACCTCAGGTAATCTTTGTAGCAAGTCTTTGTTTGCACATCTGTAAATTTCAGCAGGTAAGCAGTCAGATCCTGAAGCTTTGTTATTGTTCATGTTCCTTTAGTGTAGGTTTGGCATCCAGCAAAGTCATAACTTCAGGCCCAGGCAATTCATCTAGCATACATTAGTCTACTACAGACTCCCTTGAGTATATAATTCCATAGTGCTCAATCCACCTCTCCAGTTGCTTCCCCTTATTAGTTATGATATTACCATCCAGGTCTTTCAATGGAGTTGTCTTGTACTTTGTTAACCTAATGGCCTTTTTAATGACCTTGTAGGAGCATCTACTGTCACCCGCATCAGTCATCTGTTGGATGCTGTTGCAGAGACCCAGCCAAAATTCTTGAGCACCCCTCCTGGAAAATGTTTGAACAGCCTTATGAGCTTATCTTAGGTTTTTGAATAAGAGTTTTGGAAAGTAGGAGTAGCCTTGTAGGTAATTAGGGCACTTGTTTTTCTCTCAATAAGTGGCTGCAATACCTCCGAATGGCCTACAGACCAGTTGAAGTTTTTCTTAGTATTCTTTCCAAAACTCTTGATTGCCTCATTGTACATACTTGTCTTCAGGACTCCCCATGAATCAGATAGTTTCACTTGTTCAGGCTGACTTTGCTACTTCTTTATGGAAAAGCTATTTCTTGACAGGATCATTGGTGTGGCACAAGTTAATTGAGGTTGTCTAGCAGATTTATTGTAGTGGATCTTCTTAGCTTGAAATTGTACAGCTCTCAAGAAAGTGGTCTGTGTCACAGTCGACACTTTGAAAAGATCATATACGCAGGATTTCTTTCAAGCATGTATGTCTTATCAGTACCAAATCCAGCCAATGCCAATGCTTTGACCTTGGGTGTCTCCACAATGTTCTTCTGATGTTACCAGCAAAGGTGTTGATCACTGGTAAGTCTTGGCTGGCACAGAGCTCAAGAACTCCCTGACCATTGTCGTTCATACGTCCAATGCTATGCCTACCCAGAATCCCAGGCCAGATCTCAGCTTTGGACCTAGCTCTTGCAGTGAAGTCTCCAAGTACTAGAATGGCTTCTGTGGAATTCTGCTGATCATTTCTTCCAGTGGTTGATAGGAACTGTCTATCTTCTCATCACTAGCCTGCAGTTAGACACTGCATAGACACTGACAAAGTTGATGAATCGCTTCTGTAGTCTAACTCAAAGTGTCATGATATGTATGAACACGTCAATCAAAGCTTCACACAATAACATAAGTGCATCACTGATAGCAAAACCTACACCATACTGTCTTCTTACTCCTTCAGGTTTGCCCTGCCAGTAAATGGGTTATCTCCTGGAACACAGCAAATAACAGGAGACAGTTTCTTTTGAAATACAAGCTTGCTTTCCATCCAGTCCACTGTGTCCTGTAGAGTACTCTCATCTCCTTCACAGGACCATACTACCAGCTGCTCACACTGTCTCTTTCCTTTCTGGTTCCTTTCACTTAAACTCAGCTACAACCACATAAATGTCCCCAACCCATGCATTTGCAGTAAATCAGTTTGACACCTTTCAAGCTACAGTGCTTGGTTTCTCCTTGGGCTTTGCCAGGCTGGTCTCTGCCCTGAGCAGTAGCTTCTATGGTTTCAATTATCATTAAATACAATTACATTTAGTTATTCCCTCATTTGCCTAAGTGAAAAAGGTGGCTAGCATGCCATCAGCTCAGTATTGTCTGTAGCTCCTGGCGGACATTACACTTATTGTGTGATTACTGTGTTAATCTCATGATAATCTGTAACATCCCACATGTGCATCGTTTATTGTACAATTTAATGGAAAGCCAGCCACAAAAGATATTCCAAATAAAATATAGCAGGGTTGTATTGCACTTTACTTTGAATATGTAGCGTGTTAAAGCCCTATGTAAGAAAAGAAACAGATACGTTGTGCAACCATATATTAGTCCAATTTATTAGAATATGGTGCAGAATTATCACTGGAAAAAGCAACCATAAACAAGCACCATTGTAAGTTTTACACAGTAGGCATTGCATATATGTGGTTATTCTGTAGAAGCTATATGATCAATGCCAGCAGGTATTTATGTGCTTCCCCAACACACAGTACTGAGATTCTGTAATAGCGCCCCTGCAGCTGCTACCAGGGATGACTGGTGAACTGTCTGTTCCAGAACACTGTGTAATTTACCTTCCTGTACAAAATCAAAGTATTTATACTGTTGTTGGAGTGTTATGTATCCAGGGCCCCTAATTACTGAATTATCTTTTTTTTTCACTCTTAGTTTACATTTAAACATAACCCACCCACTGTAATGACTGTTGATAACCAGGAGTCCTCCCTATCTACACCATTCAGTCTTTTTCCATTGATGCAGACTTATGAAACAGAAGCACATTTCTTTTGGGAACCATCTTTCCTTAGGAGATGAAAAGTGGCTGTTTTTGAGGAAGAATTCTGATGGGGGAAAAAAACATTTACTTGTTTGGTGTCTGTTGGGGTGGGAGATTTGTTGGATTTACCACCTGTGTTTGTGTATTATATTAAATAATATCAAAGACATCCAGAGTGGAAGATGAGACCTTAAATTTTCAAAGCCAGTGTATTATCATTGTCATTGTTATTATTAAAAATACTACAGCAAGGGATTTCTTAGGGTGATATATTTTATTGGATCAACTGCATAGTTTGGATAGAGTTATTCAAGCTTTTGAATGCAAGACATTCGTATTTAGGTATGAACATTCTTTAGGTTGTGGATTTTCCATTGTAAGCAGCATATTTCAATATCTTTCATGTTATAGTAGTGTCAGAGTGCTGCTGTAGCCATAATAGTCCAGGAATGATGAGAAGCAAAGATAACTTAGGGTGATATCTTTTATTGGACTAACTGCACAGTTGGCATAGAGTTAGATAAGCTTTCAAATGCAAAACACTCTTGTTCAGGTCTGAGGCTGAACTTGAAGTTGGTCCAATAAAAGAGATAACTCTAAGAAATCCCTGCCTCTTGCATAACTCCTAGACCATTACCACTTCAGCTTTTCTCTGTCATTTTTATTCCTGTTCTGGTTCTATAAATTTAAGTAGAGGAAAATGTAGGGCTGCTTTCAGAACTAAGGCCTAGAGTATGCCTTTAGGCACTGCCCTTGGCAGTAGGTGCTGTGTACACCACATCATTTCAAATGTAATTCGTAACCAATGGTGCCTTTGGAGGTACAAGTCCCTTCATTCTCCTTCCTTGCTTTGATGCTGTATTCATTTGTCACTGGTATATGTCAGCAGCAAATTCTGGCAGAAGACAGGGTAGATATGCACCTTATAGGCTAATTAAATCAAAGATACATAGCATAAACTTTCATGAGCTTGGTATGAAATGAGATGCTCTGAAAGGACAGCAAATTCTGACACCCTCAGACTGGTTCAGCAGCATAAGCCACTACATGGGAGAAGCAAAGCCAAGACGCCATCCAATTTCTGCCATTTGGCTCAGTTGCGGGAAAAGAAGCCCTATGCGATCAAGCTTACTCCAGGTCTGGTTAGCCTATGTGTAGGTAGCAGAGGGATTTTATGAGCATATCATTCCATTCCAATTAAATGTTTTATTTTTTATTCACTACAAAACTTTCTATGTGATCTTACTGGTGATGCTGTTGATTTTGCCCAGGATATAGATGCGCCACGAAATTATATTTTACAAAGTTACTTTAATTTCTTTTCTTTCTTAAATACAAGGCTGTTTTTCTCTGTGGGGTCCCCCATGGACATATACCAGAAAGTTTTCTGAAAACACTGTCTGTTCTACCTTTTAAGCCACTAGTGAAATATGATACTACGTTGATAACTTTAAACAATTTTTGTATTAGCCTTAAGGCAGCATGCTCTCTATTGTGTCCAATATACAACATGCTAGAAGAGTCAGATACTAAATTCTGTCTTTAATCTAGTAGTTCATAGTTTTCATGTAAAGAGCATAAGAAGCATTGAGCATAGTTACAAACACATGATGGAAAAGTTAATCGCACCATGGGAAGAGCTTTAAATATGTTTGATGTGCAATATGTCTCTATATGCTTGCTTCTTTCATGCTACATTGCTGTGCTCAATTGAATTAAATGCTGCTTGGGACCATGGTTTTATTTTTGTTTTTATGTGCACACCACATGGATTTAAATTCCTTTCTCTCTTTCTTTTCCTTGTTTTGATGGGGGGTGGGGGGTCTTTTGCATTTTATCATATTTTTCCCCATTTCTATTCATTCCTCATCTTAGGATTTCTCATCCAGTGAAGCACGAGTGTAACCACTGCAAGTTCACCCCTGCTGCTACTTGTGAATGCCTGCAACGTGCACAAGGCTCAGACATTATGGGGACGACTCAGGTACAGTTTTAAGCTCCTAGGACAAATGACTTTATTTCCAGTGGAGAAATTGCTTCTGTATTGCACTGAGAATGCAAAATGGCTATGTGGATCGTAGGGTTGATAGCATCACCTGTAATTTAGGGTCCCTCTAGGCATTCAAGTAAGGGCACGATAGGATCTCATGCGTGACCCACACAATCATGCCTTCTGTTATGCCACATCCCATCACATTTTACTGCTAGTGCAGGGGGAGCCCAGGATCACAATCCCAGGCACCTCTTGCACCAGCTAATGAGGCTCAAGGGGTGGGGCAGCATCCTCTGCACTGTCCCTGCTGCGTAGCTGATGAGGCTCACAGCAGTGACCTCTGCAAGCCTTGTCAGCTGAGGGGCTGGCACAAATGGTGTCCCCTGTGGCGGGGAGCCCCTCAGTTGACATGGCTCCCAGCCATAAGGGGGCATCTGACCACATGCTCTATTAATGGTGTGATAACAAAGTTATATATTTGTTGTGGAATAACTTTGTGGCTTATTGGTTGTTTTATCATGTCATTAATCAATTGAAGTTGAAACCAACTTAAAGACATGATTGACTGGTTAATCACACCATAAGTATAACTTGTATATGGGGCCTTAGTTCTGCCACACCAACTAATATGGGGTAGTGCTGACAGCACTGTGACTACTCCCAGAGAAAGATAGAAGTCAGTGTGGGTAGAAGTGAAAGAATATGGTCCCAAAGGAGAAACATTTGTATCCTGAATGTTTGTTGAATATTGACAGAAGACTTTATTAAAATGTGTTCTAACTAGAGTTTACATTATTAATTTAATTGCAAGAGAGTTGTATTGCTAACATGTCAGTGTTGCAACAAATTAACATATGGAATAATTTTGTTACAGTTGCTGAAGAGGTGCACTGAGATTGACAGATATCAGAAAAAGAATATTACAGCTGTGCCCTCTAGTGTCATTCTAGTTTAAGTGAGCGTTCCAAAATGCTAAGAAAGGTATTTATTAGAAAGTCAATCCTGTAGTCTTTACTCACCTGAGCAATTCGCCAAGACTATTCACAATTGAAAGGGGAGAAGTATCAGATATTGGATTTTAATTATACTCAATCCAACCTTTTTCAGTTTAAGAATATATATATAATGGAGAGTTTGGGGTGGAAAAGTCATTTAGAAAATTACAGTAGTTCTGTAGTTCATTTTATTTGTTCATAGCTACAATTTGAAACTTTTTTTAAAGGTAAATCCAGGCTGTAAAGCCCTCTAAGGTGCTGAGTTCCTCTGGAGTTTAATTTTTAATTAGTTTTGTTGCCTTAGCAATTACTCTAATAACTGTACTTAGTTTGATTACATTAAAGAACCATTTTGTTTACTAGAATTTGGACTCTTCTTAAAAAAATTAGAACAAAAAAAATAGTTTTTGTAATCTGATGTCAGAACAGTAGCAGGACCTGGACACTGAATTTTATGCTGTTCACGTAGTAATGTAAAATAGTTTGCCAAAAGCACGACTGGTGGCATAAGTTTTTGTTGTTGGTGTTTTGAATAATACAAATAATGTCTTATGTATAGAACAGCCTTAATTCCCCTATTTTTTGTATGGTCATATATCCATTTAAAGCTAGTATTCATATGGCCTTTGTGTACTAATCAATGTGTAAAGAAATCCTGAACTCCATAATAGGTTAGTTTTAAAATATCATAGTAGAGGGTAGTTACTCATTATGCATCATTTAGAAATTCTGGGCACGTCTACAGAAGATGCAACAGTTGACATAGCTCATCACTACAGTGACATAACGTTGGTGGGCTCAAATTGTGACACTGACACTACAGCGCAGTAGCGTCGGAAACGACCCATGTGCCACTGGGACTGCACATTAACAGCAGTTACTGCACAATCAGGGGCACCTGTACACCTGCCCACTATTTGTAAAAATTGTCTTGATCCATTTGAAGAACTGAAGCAAAGCATAATTTTGCTAAGTAATTACCACACCTGTCAAATGGTGGATATCAAATAAGCAGCACGGACAGTTTTTTAAGATACCACAGGGTAAAATTTGTAAGAATAAGTTATTCATCAGATAGTAACAATGTTCTTGGGGAAGGATTTTGATGATACAGGAATTTCATGGAAAGGATTTCTGTATACAAAAGGAAATATGTGCATGCCTATTTATTTTTTGTAGATGCTTGTTTCAAACTTATTTTAGGTAATGTTAGGGTAATGTAGCCATGATGATACAGGAAAAATGCAAGTGGCAAGTATTTTTGTAGCTAATATCTTTAGTCCAATAAAAGATATTATCCACAAAAATCTTTGCCTTTTACTGTTCTTTATATTTTAAGCTCACCAACCTTGAGAAGTTGAGTGTCATTAGTTTTAATGGTTCTCGGTTCCTGATCTCTTCTGTAAGCAAAGTATTGGTCATTAGTGCTAGCAGACTATTTACCCATGCAACATTAAAACTAATTCAGTTACTAGAGAACCTTGAAGTTCTGACATGTAGAAGTATGCTCTTACATAGGGGAAGGTATCTATCACCATATGCAATAATGAGTAATATTAAAAATGACTAACAAAGATCACTACATTTTTCAAACCTAGCAATGTAAATACATTATAATTGAATGCAAGTCAGAGATGATAACCTTGAAATCCATCTCAAAGGTTTTTTTCCTAGTGTAGAGCATTAGGGTGACTGTATTTTGATCTTGGGGAGCACTGGATTTGCAGCTGAATAAAGGCTTTTTTCTGTGTCTCAGCAAAAGCTGCTGACCACAAGGCAGACGGATGTATTAAAATAACCTTGCATATGCTTAAGCAAGCAGTTTCCTAACAATGGGATAGTGTGTAGGATATATGGTATAAAAAGAACAAGATGCAGCCCACCAGTTATCGTCAGGAGATAAAGCAGAAGCAAGACGTTGGAGATGGAGTCAACAAGAAACCAGAAAGAAGCAGCAAGTGACCGAGAGAACCCAAGTTCATGGCCTTAAGCATGCACTCTTACCAGAGAGGCATGTAAATGAGTGAAATGCATAGGCAATCCCATGCTAATGAAGTAAACAGTAAACAGAGGTGGAGCTTGGGATAGGAGGAGATAAGGTGGAACCATAGGAGGAGTGAAGGTGGAGTGAATGTTAATGAGTATGAGCCAAGGTGTATAAAATGTAAAAAGAACTAATATTCAGGGCAGGTCCCCTGGGTCACAGGCTGTGTGTCTGTGAGGGACCTTTGCCTGATGCTGTCTCCATTTTGAATAAAGCTGTTGTGAGCAATGTGCTGGTGTTTGCTCCCTGTGTGCTCTGGCTAATAAGTAACAAGACCCATGAGCAATTGGATCGTCATCTCCCTAGTCGTTGGGCACCACATGGAGTTGGGGTCTAACGCAGATATCCTAATCATTCTTGTCTTGCTGACCTAGATTCCATTTCCATCTTTTCTGTTTTAGATGTTCACCAATTTAATTACAAAATAACATTGTCTTGGGATGAACTGACTATAGATACAGAATGACCTCTAAAATCACACTTTCATTTACCTATAACTTCTATGTTCATCATCAGTTAGTGAACAGCAGCTTTTATTTTTTGTTTTATCTGATTTTAACTCTTCACTATTAGTTTGTGTTAAGTATTTTCTAGGGCTATGCGAAACACCATCATTTCATTTCCACATCTGTTTTGCCATTTCGAAGGGACAGTGTTTCGCTTTGTCATTTTGTTTTGTTTCAAACCACTGTCTCATTTCATTTAGTTGAAACTATTGCGCTGTTTCGACGCGTTTTGACATTTCGCCCATAGGCTATAATGGGGAATCATGAAAATGCCTAAAACTTTGTCATTTCTTGCCTGATCCAGATGGAATTTGGTAGCCCCTTCTGAGAGCATGAAACTTGCCAAGTTTCAAGGAGATACATGTAGAAGTTTCCCAGAAACTGCACCTCAAACTGTTCAAAGCAAAACTCGTGACACTTGACGGGTGTGGCAGCCTCCTGTCATCTGGTGCACAGATCCAGGGGCCCGCACCCCTGGGAGGGCTGCAGGTCTGTGCCAGACTCCTTGCAGGGGTGTGGGTGCCAGGATTTGCGCCAGATGACAGGAAGCTGCTGCTGCTGCCTGGGACCAGCGCTGGGCGCAGCCCACACCCAATGTTTGGGAAGACTGATGCTGCCACTGGCCCCAGCATCAGTGGCAGCCTCCTGTCATCTGGTGCGCAGATCCCAAGTCAGCAGGCCCGAATGAGCTGCATCCAAGAATACTGAAGGAATTGGCTGGTGTTCTAGCAAAACCACTGGCACAGCTGTTTGAGCGCTCATGGTGCTCAGGACAGGTCCCAGAGGACAGGAAAAGAGCCAATGTGGTCCCTATTTTCAAGAAGGGGAGGAAGAAGGATCCAAGTAATTATAGGTTAGTCAGTCTCACCTCCATCCTTGGAAAGGTCTTTGAAAAGATTATGAAGGATCATATCTGTGGGAGTCTAGTGGGAAAAATAATGTAGCAGGGAAACCAGCATGGATTTGTAGCAGGTAGATCATGCCTGATCAATCTAGTTTCGTTTTATGGCAGGGTCACAAAATGCTTCGATGCAGGAGTAGAGGTAGATGTCACTTTCTTGGATTTTAGCAAGGCCTTCGATACGGTATCTCATCCCATTCTCATAAATCAATTAAGAGGCTGTGATATAGATGTTTACATGGTCTGGTGGGTGGCAAATTGGCTTAGCGGTTGCACCCAGAGAGTGGTAGTAGGTGGCTGGAAGGATGTGGATAGTGGGGTCCTGCAGGGTTCGGTCCTTGGACCTGTACTCTTCAATATCTTCATCAGTGACTTGGATGTGGCTGTGAAGTGTACTCTGTTCAAGGTTGCAGATGATACTAAACTGTGGGGTGAAGTGTACACTCCGGAGGGTAGGGAATGATTTCAGGCAGGTTAGAAAAATAGGCAGTACACAATAGGATGGAATACAACAAGGACAAGTGTAGAGTGCTGCACCTAGGGCACAAAAATATCCAGCATACCTACTGGCTGGGAACTGACCCTCTCAGCAGCACAGAAGTGGAAAGGGATCTCAGAGTCATAGTGGACTCCAAAATGAACATGAGTCATCAGTTTGATGAAATCATCAGCAATAGGACAAGCCCTATGAGGAGAGACTGAGGGACCTGGACCTCTTCAGCCTCTGCCAGAGAAGGCTGAGAGGTGATCTTGTGGCTGCCTACAAATTCATTAGGGGGACACAGCAAGGGATCGGAGATGCTCTGTTTACCAAGGCACCTCTTGGTAACAAGGAGCAATGGTCACAAACTGACAGAACAGATTTAGGCTAGATATCAGGAAAAACTTCTTCACAGTAGGGGTGGCCAAAATTTGGTCCTCTCCCCTACTTCTGGGGTCTTTAAGAGAAGGCTGGATAGGTATCTGGCTAGGGTCATCTGACCCCAGCACTCTTCCCTGCCTAGGCAGGGGGTCAGACTTTATGATCTGTTGAAGCCCCATCTGACCCTAGCACCTATAAATCTATGAATCCGGGGTCCCACACCCCTGGGAGGGTTGTGGGGCTGTGCCAGACTCCTCTCGGGGGGCGTGGATCCCCAGATACGCACTGGATGATAGGAGGCCACTGTTGCTGCCTGGGACCGGTGCTGGACAGCACTTGGAAAGACTGATGTTGTTGCTGGCCCCAGGCAGCAGCAGCAGCCTCATGTCATCCACCTTGGTGGCAGGAAGCAGCGGAGAAATAGGGCTGTGTTCCAAGTGCCTCCACAGCCCCATGGAGCTCAGCCTGGTGCCAGGAGATGGAACGCAGCCCTGTTTACATGGCTCTGCCCGCCTCCCACCATCGGAGTGGGAGTTCAGCCCCATGGAGCTCAGCCCAACAACCAGAGGCAGGGAAAGCCAGGGCTGCGCTCATAGTTTCATAGTTGGTAGGGTCAGAAGGGACCTGAGCAGATCATCAAGTCCAACCCCCTGCCATGGCAGGAAAAAGTACTGGGGTCAAATGACCCCAGCAAGGTGTTCATCTAGCCTCCTCTTAAAGACCCCTAGGGTAGGAGCCAGCACCACTTCGCTTGGAAGTTGGTTCCAGATCCCAGCTGCCCGGACAGTGAAGTACTGCCTCCTGATGTCTAGTCTGAATCCACCCTCTGCCAGCTTGTGACCGTTATTTCTAGTCACTCCTGGTAGTGCTCAGGGGAACAGGGACTCCCCCAGTGCCTGCTGGTCCCCTCTGACTAGTTTGTAACAGGCCACTAGATCCCCCCTCAGCCTTCTCTTGCGGAGGCTGAACAGGTTCAAGTCCCGTAGCCTCTCCTCATAGGGCCTGCCCTGCTGTCCCCTGATCACGCAAGTGGCCCTCCTCTGGACCCTCTCCATGTTGTCCACATCCCTCTTGAAGTGTGGCGCCCAGAACTGGATGCAGTACTCCAGCTGCAGCCTGACCAGTGTCGCACAGAGGGGGAGTATCACCTCCCTGGACCTGCTTGAGATGCATCTGTGGATGCATGACAAGGTATGGTTGGCCTTCCTGACTGCATCGCCACACTGCCAACCCATGTTCATCTTGGAGTCTATAATGACTCCAAGATCCTTTTCCGCCTCTGTACTGACACGAAGGGAGTTATCCAACCTGTAGGTATGCTGCTGGTTCTTCCTCCCCAGGTGCAGCACCTTGCACTTGTCGGTGTTGAAACCCATCCTGTTCTTATCCACCTACCCCTGTAACCTGTCTAAGTCTGATTGCAGCCTATTCCTCCCTTCTAGTGTGCCCACATCCCCCCACATCGTAGTGTCATCAGCAATTTGAACAGGGTGCTTTTTACCCCCTCATCCAAGTCACTGATGAAGATGTTGAACAGTGCAGGCCTGAGGACCAAGCCCTGGGGGACCCCACTGCCCACATCCCTCCAGGTCAAAAATGACCCATCCACCACCACTCTCTGGGTGCGGCCCTCCAGCCAGTTAGCAACTCGTTTGACTGTGTAGGTGTCGACGCCATAGTCCACTAGTTTTTTAATGAGAATGGTGTGAGAGACTGGCCAGACCCATGGAGCTCAGCCCGGCAGCGGAAGGCTGGGAGAGCCAGGGCTGCGCTCTGCCTCCTGCCACCAGGCTGAGCTCCATGGGGCTGTGGAACCACTTGCAACACATCCCTGGATCTCCCCTGCTTCCTGCCACCAGGCTGCTTTGAAATTTGGAATGTTTCAAAACTTTTGAAACGTTTTGAGCGCCCCCATTTCGTGTTAAAACTGTTTCAAAGGTTTTTGTTTTGTTTTGATTTTGTAGTTTCAAGTTTGAAATGCTTTGAAACAGCTTTGAAACAAAACACTCAGCGCTATTTCACGCAGTCCTAGTATTTTCTAACCATAAAATTGGAACTCTTACATATTAGAAAAATACATAAGATCTGGGAGAGTCATTATTCTGTTGTCCTGACGGGGCTACCTTGCTATTTGATCTTCATAAGAACTGCAGACAAAAGGATAAGTTTATCTCTTTGCATGGGACAAGTGCAGGGTGTGTGCAGCAGTTAAATTTTGCTGAAATCCTGTGACTAGAGGCCTAAGTGGAACTGAAGTCATTCATCAGTCATGTGCTGATCATCTCTTTGAAATCAGTTCTTCCTCAGGGCAACCTTTTCCACTATGTGATCCATGAAACAATAGGAAAAGTTTGGGGCAGCCCTTATAATTGTCTGTCCTTGATCCATCTAGCTATGGAAAAAGAGAATTATGTTGTCCTGAAACTTTATTAAATGACTGAAAATAACACTATGTATGCTTTATAGTGAGTTCACTATTCAGTGTAAATATTTGAATCAATTAAATTTGCTGTATAAGTATTTTCTTTTGCAGGGGACCTATGTGCAAATAACAGAGTTGATGTAATCTATATGTTTGTTTAAATATATTTATGAATTATGTGTGCAAAGTGTCATTGGCACATTGATAATTACCTTGTTCCTAACTCTCAGCCAGGTGAAACCACTTACCAGACAAAATTAGTCTTCGTATTTCTGCTATTTTCTTTTCTATCTTTACTATTTAAAAAAGTGGGGAGTTTATGTCAAGGAGAGTAATGTATGAGCTATCCTGATGTAAGAACTGAAGACAAGACACTTTATATTTGCTGTCAGGTAAACAAGATAGAGAGGCTTATACTCTCATCTGGGGTTGGCCTTTGTCATGTTTGTCTCATGGTAAAACTAAAGAGCCTTGATTTCACTGTTTTTATTGTGGTATAGCTCACGTGTTCATTATAACCCAAGGAAAAATCACACCACTTTTGGCAATGAAGAAAAGGCCCTAGAAACAAGAATGAATAGTTGGTGATATCGTTCCATTGTAGTTGACAGTGGAAATGTCTCCTTTTAATTCTGGTTAGGCTGCTTATGAATACCAAATATTGCTAACATAAGCAACTGATCTTCAAAACTATATACACCTGTGTAAACCCACACCGCTAAATATAGAGAATATTTTCCTTTTAGCATGTAGGCTATAAATGAGGGTTGTCCAACTTCTAAGTCCCTGGGGGCCACATGCATAGAGGGCTGACTGCTTGGGCTGATTGAGAGCAAATTGCTCCCTGTCAGTATCTACACATGTGCTATTACACAGAAGATAGTGCAGAGTTAATCTACGATCTGCATTTACACGTAGAAAACCACATGTTAACCTAATTGCACAGTAGCTGCTGCACATGGTTACATCGTGACACCTTGCTAGCAATAGATTAGTCTACCATGCAGTAAAGTTTCTTGTGTAGATGCACCCCTTTTTCAAATCACTGCACCAGGCATCCCCCCACCCACATCATTGTACGGGCATGAGTATGATTTATCATGAGCAGCACCACATGCCTGAATGGGCACCCCAACACTATATCCTATGGGCACGGTCTGAACTCCTATGGGCCATGGCCCCAAACTCACTGTCAGCTCCCTGGCCTGCTGCACTGCCCCTCCTACTCCACCTCCCTTCTCCCCCACCCCAGCCCAGAAGGCAAGAAGAGGCAGCTAGAAGAGGGATTAGGGAGCCTGGAGACTGCAGCTCCTATTAAAGGCAGAGCGATATTAAGACAGGTGTCTGGGTTAGAGCCTAAGGGCTGAACTTTAACCCATCCGCCCTGAGACCACCAATGGCACAGGCCTGCCATGAATCCATTTCAGATTTACTTTTATATGTTACATATGTTTCCAAACTCTCATAAATTTACCAGAATTTGAATTATAAATTACAAAAATACACTCTTCCTTGGTTCTTCTTTTTTTGTATAGCAACCCCATTCTTAGCTATCACAGCAGAGGCTTATAATAAATATTTGCTGTGGGTTTGACTGTCCGGCCATTTTGATTTTACTGCTTAGAAATCCTATTATCCAAAACACACTTTGATATTTATAGAGTCTATTTTCTGACAGAACTGTTGCTTGTGTCTTAGTCTTTACTAGAAAGATGATTTGAGAAAGTGAAGTGCTATATTGTGATACATGCCTCTGCGTGCTTACCAAAGAGCTCTTTTTTTATTTTTGCAAGCCTGAATATCTGTAGAGTGAAACAAGTAGAAACATGGAAGTTGCAGGTATTTATGGTCTGCAAAAACCTGCAGGTTGCCAGGACATGTCAAAATTGTGGAATATTTTTTAAGGTTTAGTGATGACTTCTTGTCTTGTTGAATTTGGATCATTAACCAGATTTATACTTTCCAGACTTTTAAATTGTTTTTCTGATTCTATTGGAAGACTTTTCTAATTATACAGGCATACCTCGGAGATATTGCAGGTTCGGTCCCAGACCACCGCAATAAAGCGAATATCGCAATAAAGCGAGTCACACAAATTTTTTGGTTTCCCAGTGCATGTAAAAGTTATGTTTACACTATACTGTAGTCTATTAAGTGTGCAATAGCATTATGTCTAAAAAAACAATGTACATACCTTAATTCAAAAATACTTTATTGCTAAAAAATGCTAACCATCATCTGAGCCTTCAGCGAGTCGTAATCTTTTTGCTGGTGGAGGGTCTTGCCTCGATGTTGATGGCTGCTGACTGATCAGGGTGGTGGTTGCTGAAGGTTGGGGTGGCTGTGGCGATTTCTTAAAATAAGACAACAATGAAGTTTGCCTCATCCATTGACTCTTCCTTTCACGAAAGATTTCTCTGTAGCATGCGATGCTGTTTGATAGCATTTTACCCACAGTAGAACTTCTTTCAAAATTGGAGTCAATCCTCTCAAACCCTGCCGCTGCTTCATCAACTAAGTTTATGTAATATTCTAAATCCTTTGTTGTCATTTCAACAATGTTCACAGCACCTTCAATTTGTAAAAAACGCAATATCTGCGAAGCGCAATAAAACGAGGTATGCCTGTATAGAGTTCATTGTGAATTTTTGCTAGCTTCTCCAATGTCTGTTGAGCCACGTTCTCGAATCCAATCAATGCAAAAAAGGGCCATAAGGGGCAGATGAAGTATTTTGCTTACTGATAGCTTTCCCCTCTTTGTTTGGTATAGGGCCCTGTGCTGCAGGAGAGAAATGGGGATACAGTGGCTAGGTGATAAAGATCTTTGCTTTGCTAATTCTGAACTTCATTCAGTACCACAGGTTACTGGCACAAGGTCGTGCCGCCAGTATAATGCACTAACTGTAACCTAGGTTGGTCTGACACAGAATCAGGAAGCCATAACTATCACCTAAAAGCCTCTCCTTCCTCCACTTGCCTACATCTTGTGGGACTCAAAGAGAGAGGATCAAGTCCTTTGGACATCTATACATGTGCCCAGTGCTTGCTGCAACATATGCTAATTAAACGTGCATCAGGGCAGACTTGATTAATCGTGTGTTAGCGTGTTCCAGCAGCCTCAGCGTTGAACGAGCTTTAGATAGTGCCCCTGCCACCATTTTGAAGCGTGGGATACTGAATGCATGAGATGCTGTGGGCGCTTTAATTAGAGCTGCTCCCAAGAGCTGCTCTAATTAAATCACACCTTACCCTCCCCACCCCTCTAACATGTAAATACACCCTATGTGTCCTGCTATTTGGTGGGGCCTTACTTTAAGGCTCCTTATTTGGCTCACTGCCATTTACTGATGTATGCCAAAAGGTAATTCAGCACATATTTGGGAGCTGTTGACTTTCATTTGTGTTGGTCTGAGGATAATACTCAACATTATTCCACTCTTCTGACTGATCCCTCCTCAATAATCATAGTACTGCTGTCCTGAACAATAATTATTTATAGATAGCACATTACACAAAAAATCCTGCAGGCTTTCATTGTTGTCCCTCTTTTATTGCAATGTATGATTTTTTTGTTTCTGCTGATTTGATTGATCTTTTCTGTCATAAAAAAAACCCTCTTTTATGATTGGTTTAGTCTCTCTGGGACCTAACTCTTCTTCTCAAGCTACCACTTCCTAATTACTGGTATTCTTCAGGAAGTTCTTTCAGATTGATGCACACAGTATGAAATCACTTTGATAAATACTTGGTTAGACTATTCCAGTGACATGTCCTGTGGTCTTCCTGAAAAACCTCTGCATGGGCTCTAACTATTGCACAACGATTCTCATATTATTTTAACTCTTAACACTAGACTGAAGTGAGTAACTCCAGCTACAAAGGAGTTTTACTGGCTCTTTGATGAGATGGTTGATGACATGTAAAGCTGTTTCCAATTCAGATCATGTGTCTTATGGACAGCGATCTGCAGTCTGTTACACTTGGGTGTTTATAAACAGGTAACAAACACCCACTTTTCTTAGAGTTTTATGTTTTGTTTCACAAGGAAGTGGTCTCATCCTAGGCAGTACATCGTATTATGATCTCTTACTTGAAAGCATTTTATTTTGTGTGGAAGGAAGTTAAAGAAATCTAGCATCTATTGCTAAATATTCAAGAAAAACAGTGGGTGGCATGATCTGCTACTGTGGTGAGCATGGTAAATGCAAGGTACAGTAGGGATACAGTTGACTCAAGGAGTTTAATTCTTCATTTGGTGAATGTTCAATATTGCCTTGACAGGATTTGGGAATGTTTGAAGTTTTAGATATATTCTTCCAGTAAGAGATGAGGTCATTTTTTCAACTGTGCAATAAAGATTGTCTATACTGCACTGTGCAGTGCAACAAAGAGTTACCCACACTCTCTCTGAGCAAGCTCTCTCAGATACCTCTACACTGCATAGAATATGAGATACTACATACCACTGGTTCACATTTATTGCATTATGAGCTGTCTTTATCCAGGAACAATTTTTTCAGTGTAAGCTAAAACGTGACTGGTAAGCTATTTTTGTACATTCCAACAATCAGCATTAGTTCTTGTTCGTAATTGTGAGTCAGTGGATTTTGTTAATGGATTCAATCTAGTCTACACTTCAGTATATTCTTGATCCTTTCTCTGATTCATGCTTGTCTGTACTTCCTGTGGGTTTGTTAAAGTAGAGTTTGATTGCTTTGTAATGAAAGGTGCTATTTATTTTTTCTTACAAGGGCATAAATGACAAGCTCTGTGTATGTAGACAAAGCAAACAATAAGAGCAAATGATGTGAGCATGTTCTGCCACTAAAGAGCCCAAACGAATGAACCCAAACATGTTATGTACTTATTCTAACAACTGAGCAACAAGGCAAAGACCCTTAAAAAGCAGTGTAATAAAGTGAGCAAGTCTAGTGGGAATAAGGAAATCTAGGCACAGTTTTCTCCTATATTCAGGTTCTATTCAGCATAGTAGGGAATAAGGGGCTTGGCCTGATGGTCCTGTTACAGCATCTAGATTTTTGAAGGGGATAGAGATCCATCCCTACCAAACCATTTATCCAGCCCATAATGCTCCTCAGCCATACTGAACCCCCACCACTACTTTAGTTACTTTATATTGTTTGGGCACGGTTGCTTTGCAGCAGCTGAGAACACCCACTGAAGCACTGTTCAGATTCACATAATGCAGGGGAAAGGAATGAGGGGGCAGAGCATGATGGAGCTGCCTGACCCCCCTCTAGCCACCTGACCTCCCCACCCCAAGCCACTACTTGCCCTGCTGTAGAAGTGGGGGGGAGGCATATTTAAGATAGCTCTCCAATACTTAGATTCTATACCTGGAAAATTTGAATACATTTATAAATTTTCCATATATAGTATCTAATTTTTGGAGCATTGATTTAAATTCAGACTCTGACATTTAAAAAGGTCTTGCATTCAACCCAATTCCCACGTGGCTGCCAGGCAGCTTCCCTCCTGGGCAGGGATGCCTCTCCAAGTCATGTGGGGATCAGAAGGGTCCCGATTCCCACATGGCTGCCAGGCAGCATCCTCACTGCAGGGGGATGCCTCTTCTGGCCAAATGGGGATCAGGACCCTACCGATCCCCAGTTGGCTGCCAGGCAGAGACACCTCTCTCAGCCACATGGGGATCAGATCCAACCCAATTCCAATGTGGCTGGGACACAGCAGTCCTGGCTGGTGGAACACCCCTCCCAGCCACATGGGGATCAGGACAGTTCTGATCCCCATGTGGAGGGGAGAAAGCTTCCCCTACAGCTGGCACAGCTGCTCCCCATGTTGGGCCTTAGCCAGGCAGCAGCAGGCCCTCTCCTGCTTGGGCTGACTGGGAGCAAATTGCTCCCTGTAAGCTTCTAAACATGCACTATTACACAGTAGATAATGCAGAGTTAATTAACTGCCTGTATTTACAGTTGGTAGAAAACTGCATATTAACCTAATTAACTGCACAGTAGCTGCTGGGCATGGTTACACTGTGATGCTCTACAAGCAGTAGATTAGTCTACCATGCAGTAAAGTGTCTTGTGTGGACGCACCCTCTGTCACATGGTTTGTAGTAATTAAGACATTTCCTAGATAGGTTGATTTAACTTGTGTTTCATTACCTCTGTTCTCTGTCTGATGTCATAAATACGCTGATGACCTAGTTGGCTGGATGACACCTTGCAAGACTAGATTGCTGGCTATTCCCTAGGCTAGAGACAGACATTATACATAAACTGGTTTAAATGATCAGAAACTGGTTTAAACCTGTAACAGAACAGATGTTCAGTAAACATAAACCAGTTTGAGAATGGCTAAAACTGGTTTGAGATGAACCTGGTTGAATGTAGTATCAGACTTAGCTGATTTGGCTCAAACTGGTTTGTTTGATGTCTGTCCCAGACCCCTTGCTGATTTAAGATAAACCAGACTCCCCCAGCATCCTGGCATGCTCTGTGGGCTGGCCTCTCTGCTTCAAAGCTGGGCTGGCTCCCTCCCCTCCGCTTCCTGGCTGCAGCTCCAGAGACTTGTAGGCTGCTTCCCTTCACCACTTCCTGCTAAGCAGGAATTCCCCCCCTCCCCTCTGAACTTGCTGAGGAGCTTTCTGTGCATTAGCTAGCAGACCACATGCTGGCTATGGTCTCTGCTGAGTCAACAGGTAGAATTAACAGACAGAATCATCATGTAGCTGGTAATATCCCTCTGTTGTTTCTTAATGGGATGAGAAACACTGAGTTAGGGGTGATAAACACTGTTATCAATTTCCTGCTGGGCTAATTGGAGCATCCTGCCGGGGCCTGGTCAGGCCCCCCCCCCCCC
>NW_017729027.1:46420058-46422238 GCF_001723915.1 Gavialis gangeticus | reverse complement strand
TCCCAGCTTCTAGCCTGAGCCACTGAAGGCATGTGCCTGCATTTCTGGGATGTCTGCCTGGTTACAAAAATGACTTGGCCTAGCCAGGTTAGACTAACCTGCAAAAATTGAATCAATTCAGGATCAGGCTTTTTGAATGTCTGTCCCTAGCCCTAGTGTCCTTAACAAATGTTCCTTAATCAGCATATCTCCCACTATTGATTTTGGACAATTTCTCCATAGGATACTTTTACTATGCACATTTTGGAAGAAAATACAGTTGGTACAGGGATTAATGCTTGGTGATGTGAAAGTGCAATCCATGGTAGTATTTTGACATACGATTCACTTTTCCTGCCTAAATTGCATATACACACAGAATTCAGCTATTCTGTGGATAGACCTGATGACTATGTTCTTTTCTTGATAATCCCTTTTAAAAATAAAACCAGGCCAATAATAAATAAATGTGTCCTACTTTACCAGCGCTCTAAAACTGCAGTTTTGTCCAGTCTCACAACAATGCTTAGTAAATGAAGTCCTTATGGTACTTCATTATGTCAAAACATCATTTTTTCTTGCAGCATTGTTCATGCATGCTTCCTAGAGTCTCTCAGCTTGTTTCTGTTTCTGACTTATGCAAAAGATGTCAAGAGGATGGCTTAATGGAAAAGCTCATTGAGAAAGAAGGAATGAATGACAACCTCTGAAGCAGTTTCCTAGAGTGGTCATAATCTTGTCTCAGGTATGTGAGAGCACCATTCATATACACCATGATCACAGCTGACAGAGCTGAGAAGAGGCTCAAATTTGAATGGCTAAGACATCTGGTGCTGCATAAAAATGGACTTAATTTTGAAAGAGGGTAAGTTTCTAAAAGAGTCTCTTTGGAAGCTGAGATGCAGTGATTATGCATCGTGTTTAACTTTTAAATTGGTTTAGGCTTTCTAACCCTTGTAAACCTGACAGTGATATTTGAGTTTTATAGCATCTTTCTGAAGTTGGCAAATTAAGATAATTTAAAGTGTGCTAAATTTTTTTTAGCTTCTGCCAAAATAGAGCATTTAAAATTTTATAATACAATAATTACTAACGAGTTTTTAACATGCACAGAAATATTTTAATGGATACAGAAACAAAGGTTCTTTCCACATTATATTTGGAAATAGAGATAAATTAAGAAACTAATTAAAGTGTGGTTAAGTTGGCCACAGCTGAGTAGCTTTGTAGAAGCAAAGCCTTTTCTTCAATTATCAAAATAACCTCACCTTAAAGAGTGAAGATGCATTTTAAGTAATTTGTAAGCAAAAGTGCATTGTGATAATTAAATGCACCAAATGATTGTCTTCATTTTCCACTTTATTTTGTTTTAAATTCATATTCCATTTCAGTCAGAGAGGCTCTGTAAATTCATACTCAGAGTACTTGAAAACTGATTATGAATGTGAAATTATCTCATGATCTTTGAATAAAATTCACCTTTGTTCAGAAATCACAAATAAGGTTTATGTAGCCTGTAAGTCTTGGTAAGGCCTCAGTAAAAACTTGCTTCCTAGAAGTCCACGCTTAAGGAAAAACTTAAATTTATCTTGATTATGTTTATTATTGGCCCAATTTTTTACAAAATAAATAGATATATCCTGGATAAAACCTTATATTCGAAAAAAGTATTATAATTTTGGGGCTTTCATTTTTGCTTTTATTATAAAGCTTGAGTTCTTCTATTTTTTTTGTTGGAACTTCAGTTTGTGTCCTCCGTTTTCATAGTTTCATAGTTTCTAGGGTCGGAAGGGACCTGAGCAGATCATCTAGTCTGACCCCCTGACATGGCAGGAGAGAGTACTGGGGTCAAATGACCCCAGCAAGGTGTTCAGCTAACCTCCTCTTAAAAACCCCCAGGGTAAGAGCCTGCACCACTTCTCCCAATGCCTGCTGATCCCCCCTGACTAGTTTGTAACAGGCCACAAGATCCCCCCTCAGCCTTCTCTTATGGAGGCTGCACAGGTTCAGGTCCCGTAGCCTCTCCTCGTAGGGCCTGCCTTGCTGCCCCCTGATCATGTGAGTGGCCCTCCTCTGGACCCTCTCCATGCTGTCCACATCCCTACTGAAGTGCGGCGCCCAGAACTGGATGCAGTACTCCAGCTGCGGCCTGACCAGTGCCGCACAGAGGGGGAGGATCACCTCTTTGGACCTGCTCGAGA